>NC_090757.1:41603665-41631165 GCF_036898095.1 Palaemon carinicauda | reverse complement strand
CGAGTTTTTCTAGGCCAAACCACATGTGTATGTATAGTTGGAAAGGTAATGGTCTAAGAACACTACCCTGAGGTACACCAGATATCACATTGGTGCCCATCAACTACACTGTAATATATTACTTAAAAATCCAGTAATGATGCTAAGAAAAACCCAGACAGTCCCAACTGTTTTGTATGAAAACAAGGACCTGAGGATTAATGCTGTCAAAGGCAGCACCAAAATCAAGGTAATTCATACGAACTAATTGACCACATTCAAGGGACTTCTGTACAGCATTGGAGAGTGTTAGAAGGGCATCGCATACGCCATGGCCTTTGCAAAAGCCAAATTGCAAACTAGGAACAGATGATTACCTTCAGCAAGACATTTGGTTAAAGTTAAAAAACTTTTAAGATATGAGTTATGGAAATTTGGTGGTAATCAGTTGTGTTAGAGGTACAACAAACACATTTACGCAATAGAAAAACATTACCAATTCTCCAACAAGTGTAAAAATAACTTAATGCAAACTTCAGGAAAATAGACAATTTAGGAGGTATGTAGTCAGCGGTCTTTATAAAGAAGAAAGCAAAATTACCATTTGACCTACTACACCATAAGCATTAAGGTCCATCAAGATGGTTTTAATATTTTTTTTTTTTTTTTACCAAAAAGGCACTATTAGTAAGGTTCCCCCAAGACCTACCGATAATCTTTCTTTAGGTCTTTGTTTAGCCTCAGGAAAACGGGAATGAGGAGGATAGTTTATCATTACTCTGCTTACTCTAATACATCATCCAAAAGGGTTACGTCGTTTACAACCAAGAGTGAAGATTTAATTGTAGCCCTCTTATATTCCTCGGCTGTACCAGAAAAGAGTTCTTTCATAGTCAAATTGTATTCCTTTCTTGGCTGTTTATAGGTATTATATGATTTGTTACCATTCCAAAGATGATTGGCCTCCTGCCTCTCCAAATAAGCTCTTCTACAATCATCTTTGAACTAGAGTTAATCTTTCAGTAGGTATTTTAACTTACTAGAAGGGGTAAGTTTATCAATTATGTTGACAAGATTCTCATTTAAGAGAACAGTTTCAACACTTGTATACAATTGTAGTGGCCGATGTGGTAACGTCCCTGACTGGTGAACGCCATACTTGGACTTCTTAGTTTCTTTGGTCACTACAACCTCATCATCCTTGTGAGCTAAGGATGATGGGTTTTGGGGAGCCTATAGGTCTATATGCTGAGTTTTCAGCAGCCATTGCCTGGCCCTCCTTGGTCCTAGCTTGGGTGGAGAGGGGGCTTGGGCACTCATCATATGTATATATAGTCACTCTTGGGCATTGTCCTGCTTGATAGGGCAATGTCACTATCCCCTGCCTCTACCATTCATGGCCGGCTTTTAAACATTTAAAGGCTAAAGATAACTCAAAATGGCATTCAATTCTATTTGAGATTTTATATATATTACGAATATACAGTATATGTATATATATGTATTGATTACTAACGAAATTATGGCATGATCAGACTTACGATCTCTTTGAAGTGCTGGGTCTCGTGACAGCCGAGTAGAAATGGGATTTCTGAAGTGTTCAGTTAGAGGTTTAAATAGAATCTGTGTATATGAATGAATTGATAATAATAATAATAATAATAATAATAATAATAATAATAATAATAATAATAATGTGCTGTATATGTTGTGTGCATTATTGTTGTTGTTATTGTTGTTTTTGTTTGTTACTATTATTATTATTATTATTATTATTGATAATAATAATAATAATGTAGCAGTTATGTTATTATTATGAATATTTTAGTTTATTAGTAATTTACTTTTTATTATAGTCCTTTTTTATTATTATTCTTATACAACGTCATGAAATTAGATTAATTCCTTCGTAAGTTGGAGTGACGTGTGTAATAATCAACCTTTCAAATGAGCAGCATTTATTAAATTGATAGAGCGGTAATTAATTGCATTTTGGATATAAATTAATGACGTTACAGTAATGACTATTTCCACTTTATGAGCTTTCAAATATTTTTATCTCAAAAGGCAAAATAACGACGCCATTGAAGTGTGTTCTTATGAAAAAATTGACATCTTTTGAGATAAGATTAATTGACAATATACACAAACTGAAATCTGTGGAAACAAAGATTAGTTGAGCTTGATATAATTCATTTTCTAGACAGTCATTTTAGTCGGTTGTTTTTCTTTTAATCTATTATTCAGTTGTCATTTACAAAATGTGGTTGATTGACCATATATGATATTGAGAGTCGTTGAAAGTCTTCGATGAATATCAACATATATTTCAAATTACCATGTAACCTATAGATAACTTTTATTCTAAAATGCAATTACGTTATCACCTGATTTACCTGCTGTTTCCATTACCTATCTAACATTTTGATGTCCAATCTCTTTGAACATTGAGTTTTCCCCCACCCCCAGGTGCTCCTTGGCACATTATGGCCTTCCCTACTCAAATGCTGCGTCCTAATGTCCGAGATGTCTTTAACCAAGTCAGACTTGATTTACTTGATGCATTATGATGGTTTGAGTTTTCTTATTTTTCTTCAGTGTATTTTTTTTTATGCTGTGTAATGATTTCCTAGAGATGTCTTCCACCTCATTTAAATGATCAAGGCTTCATTTGTTGATAGTTTGGGGGTATCCAGTGATCCCACTTAAGTATTCGTCTTAATTCGCATTAGAAATATTGCAGCGGTTATCTTGAAATATTCGTAATAGATGATTAAACAAGATGTTACCACAAGTTTCTGCTGAACTGGTTTCAGTGATAAGTACAGACTCCTTGTATCCAGTGAATGTGTGTTATTCTGAGAACGAATACAGGCAATTTTTCATTTAAGATCTTTTGTCTTCCTTTGATTCAACCTCTTTAAACAAGGTTTAGCTCAATTTAACACATGCTAAATAACATTGACACGTTTATTATTTTGTTCAAACAGGTGCACACTGGTAAAAACAACATAAAACAATGTAAACTGAGCATTATTACAAACTAAAAGAGAGGTCTGTCAGTGGCTTAAACTTAACTTCTTTATATAGTAGATAAAGGGGAAGAATGGTGATGGTCTCAAGGCGTAATAGCACTTCATTTGAGTTTCTTTGGAAAGAATATTGAGAAGTGTTTGTATAACGAAGAGAGTAATGGAATGGAAATTTACACATTCATTTCATACTATGAAAAGATAAAGAAGCTAGATTCAAATGCTGGGTGAAATTAACAGATAATCAAAGGAAAATAACTGCAAATAGGGAAACGCAAGATAAGTGATAGGATTCTTGTGATGGCATGAAATAAATAGTGTTGTGATAATCTTAGATTGTTTAAATTTCATCTAAGTATATCTCCGGCTTTACCTCAGTTTTCTGTCCATCTTGTTGTCTAATCTGTATCACTTTTTTGTTTTTTTTTATAGCATAACAGTAGGGGTTTACCCTAGTTGCACTTTGGTGATGAATGGCCTCACAAGTTCTAGCGCGTGGTATATAGCCAAAATTCATAACTAAAATTGAATTAGAATATTTTATTTATTTGGCATATTGTTGATATATATAGCTTTTGGTACGCTTTAAGGAATACTGTATTTTATGACTGTGTTCTATCACACAAAAAGAAAATTGCAAGCGTTGTGCGCTACCTGGCAGAAAGACATAGCTTATGTAACATTATTTAAAGCAGTCGGTGATAGCCCTGCACATAAAGTGGAATTAAGTTTACGTAATAGGATGGTCTTTCAAATTCCGGCAAATAGAATCTTATACGAACGAGTATCATTCCTGCTTCTAATTACAAGCACACTCCGGAATTAGCTTTAGGTACATTTAATGAGAAAGATGGTTGAACTCCCTCGTACTTGAGGAGTGCGTATAATGATCTTTAATTCCTGCATTTGGGAATTCATTTACGGTGCCATTAGTACTCTTAATTGCTCATTTAATTTCCCCCATGTGTAATCCTTCTGTTATTTATAGACGCTGTGCCCTAGGAGCATTCGAGTTTTCCATATATGTATTTGAATCCCATCGTTTTCCTAATATGGAAGACTGCAAAGGAATTATTTGCTGATGAAAAAGCCATTCTATTACATGCCTATTTACCTTATTATAATTTACCAGTGTACTCGACCCGTCAAAGGTGAGTGCTAAATATTTAGATATGCAAACACGCATGCGTTCGCACACAGATTCAACCCTTCCCACCCCCTACCCTTTACTTACTACTACAACCCGACTGTTTTGGAAAATTGTGGGAGATTGTGGCATTTTCCTAGTGTGGCTCTCAGGGTACACCCTCTCACTAGGGTTTCACTCCGTCCTACCCGAGGGATGGAGTGAAACAGTAGTCATACGTGTGGCAATGTCGCTGGATAAGAAAAAATATATTATACACACATATATAAATATATGTATATAAATTTATATATATATATATATATATATATATATATATATATATATACAGTGTATATATATATATATATATATATATACATATATATATTTATATATATATATATTTATATATATATATTTATATATATATATATATATTTATATAATATATATATATATATATATTTATATATATATATATATATTTATATATATATATATATATATATTTATATATATATATATATATATATATATATATATATATATATTTATATATATATATATATATATATATATATAGATAGTGAGACATTTTCTCTTTAGTGTATAGGGAAGATTAATAGGTTTATTTCCCAGCCTCCTCAAGTGTGTACTATTGAAACCAGTTTCCGCTAAAATCCATCTCATGTGATAGTTTTTCTTTTTTTCTTTGATGGCTGCTTTTCCGGTCCCATACAGCATGGGAACCCCACTCTCTACAGGACCTCCACTGTCGTTTTACC
The DNA here is from genome assembly GCF_036898095.1 of Palaemon carinicauda. Lineage (NCBI taxonomy): Eukaryota > Metazoa > Arthropoda > Malacostraca > Decapoda > Palaemonidae > Palaemon > Palaemon carinicauda. Next base: position 41,626,240 of record NC_090757.1, on the reverse strand, counting down.
TTGTTCGTTCAGAGTAATTAACGTTTCATATTGCGTATTGTTCATTTACTGTTAAATTGTCACTGTCAAAAGACTCATGAAATAAGAAAGTCTTCAGTTTCCTCTTGAAAGCCATAATGTCTTCAATCATTCGAATGTTTCGTGGGAGCTTATTATATAGTCTCGGGGCCGCATATTTAAAGGCTCTGGAGCCTACAGTAGACATATCTTGGTTCCAATAGTTTGAAGCCATCTGTAACTATTCTCGTGTCGACACAATTTGTTGGCTGCGCAATATGTAGCAATTCTCTTCAGTATTTTGGACGCCCGGTTCTGATAACTTGGTGGGTTATTGTACACATTTTAAATTCAATTCTCGCTTTAATCGGCAGCCAGTGTAAATCGATTAGTATAGGGGTGATCCTCTCTCTAGGTGGGACACCTTTTATCAGTCTTGCTCCTCTGTTTATTATGTTTTGTAATTTCTTAAGTTGCACTTCTGGTAAATTTGTAGCAGATAGTGTTCCAGTAGTCAATCCAGGTAATAACACAGTTTATCACAAGTTTCTTTACAAAATTTTCGTCCATGTACTTTTTTAAAAGGAATATTTCTTAGATGATAACCAGCAGTTTTTATTTCATTATTTATTTGGGCATTTATAGACAGGTTAGTCAAGAAATACACCTAGATCTCGAAATTTACTAGATAAGGGCACCGAGTCATTATTTATTGCATTGAATATCACCCAAGTTTCTCACGCTGTTTCTCTTGCCCACCACCATGAATTCAGTTTTGTTCTCATTTAATTTTAGTTGTTTAAATGTCATCCATTCTCTAACACTATCAGTAGTGTCATGTATATTATTTATGAAGAAGTAACATTGTGTGTCATCTGCAAATAGTTTAAACTTCACACCATGCCTTTGTAGCATTTTCGATAGACCGATAGTATAGATGCAGAATAAGATTGGGCCAAGTACACTCCCTCTGTTTAAGGGTTCATATGATGAATAAGAGTTTCTAATTTGTACACAGTAATTTCTACCAACTAAGTAGTCTTCTAGGTATTCGAAGGCTTGATCTTCAACGCCGATGGACCGTAGATCATTTAATAGCAGTTCATGCACCACTGTATCAAAAGCAGCACTGAGATGGAGCAGTATTAAGATACCACATTTATTTTCATTCATCATTTCTAGCATATCATTTACAACCGAGCAGATGGCTGCCTCCGTATAGTTTTCTCTAAGCAGATTGGTTGTCAGGCAAAGCTTTCATTACTTCCAAGTGGCTGACTAGTTGTTCAAGAATTACATATTCAAGCACTTTTGAGACAAAGGATAGATTTGAAATAGGTCTATGAGCTTAATTCCTGGGAGTCCAGTGCAGTTTTCAGAACTGGTGTGACTATAGCCATTTTCTCAGATTTAGGAAACTTGCATTCATCAATGCTTGCATTTGCTGTTCTCATTATTATTTCGGCCATACTAGAAAAGTCTCTCTCTCCAATTACTTCAGATATTGACATAGGATCGATCGCGCAGTTTGTTTTCTTTGCTCTCTTGGATACTTCTGGTGGTGTCATCTTGTGTTATGTTATTAAATCGTATTAATTTTGTCTGTGTGCCTGGTGTATCATTAATCTGATGTTGATTATTTGCAAATGACCTAATTATATTTTCAATTTTGTTTTTAAAGAATACTAGAAAATTATTTGCTAGTTCCTGGTCACTGTAGCCATCAGGTAGCTTCTTTTCTTTTACATTTCCCATTATACCATTCAGGAGACGATATAACTTATTTATGTCTGTTGCTGCTTCAAGGATCTTTCTTTAATAGTATTCTCTCTTTTTCCTTGTTAGTAGGTATTTACTTAGCATTTACTAGAATCTTTAAAAATGTCAGTTGCTATTTCTTTCTAGTTGGCTAACTTTGGAATATTTTTCTTGCTTTCGTTTTCCCTGTTCTATGTTTTTGTATATTTGAAGAAGTGAATTTGACACATTCTTCGGAGTTATACCTCTTTCTTTTTCCTTTGTGTTGGGATGCCCTTCCCATCACGTATGAAGGCACATGCTGGCAGGACAAATGATTTACTGAATTTTATAGAAAACAGTAAATTATAATTATTGGAATTGAAATTATTAATAGAATCATTATAAGCATTAAAATGAGTGAAATTATTTTTAAAATTGAAATCATCATTGCTGTTATTAAAGTTATTATTAAAATCAAACTATTTTTCTGTGAAAGTTTTCCAGTTTCTCTTAGACTATTGATAAGCTTCACCTTTTGTGTTTTCAAGTTTGTAAATTTTGTCCAGAGGGAAAAACGTCAGACCTATTAGAGCTATTGTGTTAACGAATTTGGGCTTTTAATTTGACATTGACTAAATACGTACAAGAAGTTTCTACATCATTTAGGAACATATTCCAATGCAAATATTTCAGGTATGCGGTAACCAGAAACAGTAAAAATTGGCCTTAGAAGTGGCAAGACGTTTATAATATTTGTAGTTTATCAATGAATTTCAACCCAAGCCATTTAGAAAGTTCTTCATCATCATCATCATCATCATCATCATCATCATCATCATCATCATCATCATCATCATCATCATCATCATCATCATCATCATTATTATTATTATTATTATTATTATTATTATTATTATTATTATTATTATTATTATTATTATTATTATTGTTGTTGTTGTTGTTGTTGTTGTTGTTGTTGTTGTTGTTGTTGTTGTTGTTGTTGTTGTTGTTGTTGTTGTTGTTGTTGTTAAGCCTTCGAGGCCAAGGGACGGATCGAATAAAACAGAATGAATGATCTTTGCGAAAAATAAATATAAAAACGAGATAAATATCATCTTTTGATTGAATACCCCAGTCTCCTTCACATCAGTAATATCCTTAGCGAATACTGGGATGAAATAATTTGCCTTCTCAGAATCCCCTGAAAGAGAGACATTTTCAACCAGAAGGACCTGTTTTTTTTGTTAAACAAAGTTCCTCTTTATCAATGTCAGTAGATAAGATTTAATGATTCCAAGGAGGAATTTCATTGTAGGTTTGCAGTACTAGAGGCTTTTCCGTCTATTGTAAATTTACATATAACATATTTAAATGAAGTTGTACATGACCTTTGTTGTTGTGACACAGTCAATATAAACCAAGTCAATTTACCAGGTCTTGATGGTTAGTTTGTTTACAATATTTTCTTTGGGATGGGATTGCAAATTATTACAATTATGTGTTGCACCACAGCACGACTTTGTGTATCGAGTTGATGGCTGGCTGTCCAAAGCGAGAGAGGGAGTGACCTTCGTATTAACGTTCTGGCCTTTTACCGCATTAACATTTTGCTCTTTTATAGTAGAAAGTTGCAAATGTCATCCATGTTCCCAGAGAATTATGCACCTAATGAAAGGAGTAATTTTTATTTTTGGGGGGTTATCCGATCATACATGTTAATTATCTAGCATTTTCCCTTTTGTTTGTTAACAGTTTAGATTTATATAATATTTTCGTTCAAAATTATGCAACGTTTCTGATGCACTGATTATCGTTGTAATAAAATAGTGTTAAAGTTATGCCAAATTTTGATATACTATCATAGATGCAGCTGTCTAAACTGTTGTTTTTGCAGTAATATTCTGCTGTTATTAGTGTTCTATTCGTTATTTTATTAGGTAAAGACTTTATTGATAAGCTTTGGTTATCCACATCCTCCACAATAACACTTTTAATTGATTTTGAAAATTGTTCAAACAGTTTATGGTGCAAAGGGTTCTCCAATTTTTTCCCCTTTTGATCTATCAATTACTGTCGGTCATCTGTCGAACTTACTTTGTAGTAAAGGCTAATCAGCGATACATGAAGAGGATCTGTATCCCACGTCTAGTTAATGCAAACTTCACACGATCACCACTCGACCAGATTGAATGTCCTTACTATGTAGGGCAGTAGGCCGGGGGAAGAGATGCTTATCAAGTCATATTGAAGTCCATTGGAAAGTACTTTGAGGGTAGAGATATTTTGATGTAATTGGAAGCTTTTCATAATAACGCTGGGATTACATTCAAACTTGTACACCTGCTCTATTCAGTTATGATAGATTGCTTATGTATTATTTTAGATGTTGATTAAATATGTTGGTGATAATCCTATGGTATGCAATGGTAGCCTTGACCGCAAAGAGTACGTTTATCATTTATGTTTGAATATTTTGTAAATTAACCCAATATCCTCACATGATTGATGATTTTACCGTGGGAAATCATAAAGTACAACTCTTTGGGCGAATTACTAAAGGATTCCGTCACCACATCCTGTATTTTTGTTTTTTGCCTAAAAATACAAAAAAATGCAGTTAACCTAAATACCGTAATACTCTGCATAATTTATTATGACACAGCATTATGTAACAAAGTACTAAGAAAATCTAATATCCAGAGCTGGGTTTTAGATAATCGTTCGTTTTTTACTAGACAGAGACCGACACAGATCCAAAGTTCAACTCGTGAACGGAAGTTTATCAGTATTAATGGTTAATATGAGGGACATGTGTAGTAAACCACGTAAACCTGCAAACATCACTGGGGTTAATTGCTAAACAATAACAATGTCTTATTTTGAACATGTAATTACAAGTCCAATATACATCTGAGCAATGGAAGAGTTAAAATTCTCAGGTATCTATGCTTTCAAAAGTGCCTTTACGTCTCATAATCTTTTGAAAGGTGGAGGTTTTATGGCTGGTTAAGGCGAGGCGTAGGATGTGATGGAATAAGGAGTAAACGAATTTGAGAGAGAGAGAGAGAGAGAGAGAGAGAGAGAGAGAGAGAGAGAGAGAGAGAGAGAGAGAGAGAGAGAGAGAGAGAGAGAGAATTTTACTTAGACGGGCAGTAGGGGCTGGTTTGGGGTGGTAGGATCCCTTTTGCACTTTATCCTCCACGGGACCAAAATGAAAACACTATCGATCATTCCCTCCTGTCTACCTAATTGCTCTCGGGATTAATGGATTTATGCACTGTTTTGGTTTTGCCATATTCACGCCTAACATTTACCCATGCGTCTCTATGCCTCGCTATTCCGTTATTTTCTTCTCCATGTTTGTCTCAGAGTAAAGAATCTCATATGCGAATGATCATCTATTTTTGCTCAACATAAGGTAAAGTAAAGCAGTAGCTTTTTTTTTTTCTTTTTTTTTTCCATTGTAATTATAATAAGATATAGTCCGCCAGCTGATCATAGTGGTTATATTTTCTTTGAAGGAAAGGTGTTCACCCTGGGAAATTGACTTAAGAATTTGTTTTTCTTATCAGAGTGATGATTCTGTTTATGCCCTCGAAATATATCTTTAGAAATTGTGGTTTTACCTTTATATTTATGAGTATCATGTTAATTCAAAAGAGATGGGAAGGCGTAATGATTTACAGTTCAGATTATTATAGATAATGATATATAGAATGTTACAGCTTATAAATCAAAACTACTTTTTTTACCATTATTGAAGGGGAAACATATACAGTAGAGAAACATTAACCGTTTGAACCTTAGCCCCATATCACCTTGTAGTTAACGAATTTGATGTATATATGTATTTTTATATATGATATATATTATGTATATTAGATATATATATATATATATATATATATATATATATATATAATAATAATAATAATAATAATAATAATAAAATCTAAACTTAAGTAGCATAACCTAGGCTTTCAGTTGAGATCATCGTTCCGTGCCAGCAATTCGCTTTATGTTTGTGTGAAAACTTCATTCATCTTTTTCTCTCCAGTTTTGTGAAGCCCCCCCCCCTCCTCCCGCCCTTCTTACTCTAGTCTCTCCTCCCATTCTCTGTATCTTGCGAGCAGCCTCGCCTCTCCTAGGTATGTCATCTCATTTCAACCTATGGGATTACTTCGGCCATTTTGTCTCATCAATCAAGGAAATGACACTTTTATGTTCACTCGCTTCCTTTCTCCCCCCCTCCCGACCCTCCCCCCCCCCTTGGCCACCTCTAACCTTACATTCTCTTCTGAAAAGATGGTATAGCAGCAGCTCGGCTTCATCAGGTAGATTGGTGTACAGCTTTTCACTTCTCATCATAAATAGGTGCTTTCATTTCTGGCTTCTTCGTCAGTTGAGCTATTTCTCCCCATCACCATTCTCTTCCATCTGAAATTCGAAGAACCTGCTCCATTCATCCCGCGATCATTAAAAAGTGTGTGGTTGTGTATATATATATATATATATATATATATATATATATATATATATACATATATTTATATTATATATATATTATATATATATATATACATTATATATATATATATATATATATATATATATATATACACACACATGTGTATGTATATTATATATATATATATATATATATATATATATATATATATATTGTATTATATATCTTCTATAATATATATTGTATAATATATATATATATATATATATATATATATGTGTGTATATATATATGTGTATATATATGTGTGTATATATATATATATATATATATATATATATATATATATATATATATATTCTCTCACCCAATCTTTACAAAGTCTCCCATTCATTCACAATATCCTCCGTGCTTGTATATTCCCTAACATCCCCTTTCTCTATTCATTCGAGAAGAAGAGCCATTTCATACAAAAGCTTTCTCCCCGTAAACAAAGCTCACCCTGGGCCAATAACTTTCCCTCTTATTTCGTAAAAAAGAAAGAGGAAAAAAATAAAGAAACAAGAAGAAGCGCGAACTTGTTCCCAGTGTTTCTGGCGAGGCTTTTGTCAATGTGGAACAAAGACCAAGGCGACACCACTTGTCATCTCCTGGAACTGCTGAGAAGCAGCAAATCACTCGTTAGTGGAAGTTTGCTTTCTCCTTTTTTTTTGTTGGAAGTCCTTTGGCGAGGAGGAAATTTTCTCTTTTCTTCATTCAACTTCTTCTTGAACAAAGGATATCGTCAACTTTTGGGAGATAATAATGCATTTCTGATTACCCGGTCCCTAGCGGAGGCACTGTTTTGTTAAGATGACACAAAGGGTTTTCGTGTCCTGTTCATTTCATCGTATGTTTTTTTTTTTATGATTTTAGATAAACAAAGGAGGAGGCGCCTTCATTAAGGATTGTTATGACATACAGCTAATTATCTCGCTTTACGAAGGAAAGTCTTTAATCTTTCAATGATCATTGAAGTAAAGACATGATCATAGTGATAGAATTAATCAACTTGGATTTGATTTTAACAAAAGGAAGAGAAATTCACGTCTCGAGCTTGAGGATGAAATGATACAAGGTTTCTTTTTTTGTTTTTTCTTTAACGAGACAATAAAGAAGATGGAAACACGAGGTAATTCTTGCGGGATCTACAGCCTATCTCCTATTGTTTTAATATATGGGAGGCCTTTTGGAGTAATCTTAGTGCAAGAGGGAGAGTGGAGAAAGATTAGTTGGTGTTACATAGATATGTAAATGTAATGCTTGAATAAGGTAGACACACGGGAATACTAAAATTGTACGCGGATGTCCTCAGGAATTTTCATATGAAAAGACGAGGTTCAATCATGTAGTCTCTTAGGAAGAGTATTGTTTAAGAGGTGTAATACGATAATTGTTTGAGATTCCTTTTAGGGGGCTAGATCAGATATAAGATTAAAAGTTTAAGTAGAAAGTATAATGTTGTAAAGTTGCAGTTAGATAATTACTTAAAATTTCTGAAATAGAAATTAAACTCGGCGTATAGACTGAAAAAGATTCGTAAAATATGAAAGGGAAAAATTTTCTTATAAGATTTGTTCAGCAATAATTTGAATATTCTGTTTTGTAAATTTCAAAATTAAATCTAAAAGCAAGTTGGATTTGCCAGTTGATTTTGTTCATATTTATATTTATTTACTTGAATTTGATAGTAACTTAGTAAGTAGGCTCAAGGCTCATTTGTATTAACTATTCAATATTTTTGATGAATGTGCCTTTTTGTGAAACACACAAGATCTTCTGTACCATGTAAATGTGTTAGGAAGTGTTCAGGTAATATAATCAGTCTGTAAATCAAACCATCATTCAGATAGGTAAACTGAAGTTTGGAAATGCTCAACTTCCGTAATGCCTGTGACAGATAACGCTCAGTAACGTTTTAGGTCTTGAGAATTGCAGAGTAATTTTTACAAAAGTGGCTTGGCCACGGCATGTACATTTACAATACATTGTGGAGACGTTTTTGTAAGATGTGAAAAGTGAAAGCGAATGTTGCCAAAAATGAATTAAGAGGGAAATTGGAAAGAAAAAAAATTGGGGATTGTCGGTAGAATATCTGAATGTCTATAAAGGAGGTTGATTTGTGTTGACATTTTGATGTAAATATTTAATATAAGGGAGAACGGAAATAGTTTACAATGATAGCATTTATTAGTGCGAAAGACAGTCCTTCATTAGTCCTGTAATTGAATGCTTTGGATAACTCAAATAAAATGAAACCCATCCAGCTTTCACTAGTTTTATAGGCTTCTCATGACCGTCACCACCTAACGCTGTATCATTTGTTATAAGTAGTATAAGTAGGCAATCCGCGCCTTTTTTATGATCTAGTTTTACCTCCCTCTAAGAAAGTTCTGTCATTTCGTGGACTTTTATTATCAATCCATTAATAATATATACAAATTTACCCTAAATTAACAACCCACCTATCCTGAAATCTTGACTCACTTATACAACAAATGAGTCCTCCTTCCATATTTATATTGTTGGTATAATCCAGTTTTATAGAAATGTGTATGATAAAGTATCCTTAATTTTATAATTATCTCAGTAAACTATTAATTTTATACATATCTCAATAAACTATTATTAATTTCATAGATATATCAATGAACTATTATCAATTTTATACATATATCAATGAACTATTATTGATTTTATAAATATTCAATTCTCTTCAAAGGCTATTCTTATCTGTATTTTTTACCATATCAATCTACTTATAATTTCGTCTTCAAAACGACTATACCACTTCGTTCATTCATTAGGTCTTATCCATTTTCTTATAACTTTTCCCTAAACCAGAAGGGCAGTGCTCATCCCGGTCAGTGGTAAAATTTGGCTATCCACTGTACTACTATTATCATCAACTCCCAGTGTCTTCCCACTCTCCAGTCTTAGTGGCTGTTTCATCTTTTGGGAGGACTTTTCATTTATCTGTTTATACACGTGTATGTATACAGTACACACACATATATATATATATATATATATATATATATATATATATACTGTATATATTATATATATATATATTTATATATATATATATATATATATATATATATATACACATACACAGTTTACTGTATATGTGTATAGTATACATGCATATTTATGTATACGGTATATTTGTATATATATTTAAACAGTATGTGTGTATATATATATATATTATATATATGTATATAAATATATATTATATATAAATAGATATATATAATGTATTTATATATGTATGCATATTTATATGTTAGTGTATGTACGTATATGTATGTATATTTATGTATAAATATATCTATATTTATATATATATATATGATTCAACAGTGATCGTACTTTCATACATCTCCATTCCACCCACCCACCGTTAGAGGAAACGGCTCATTATTGAGAATATATTTACGTATGTAAAACTAAATTCTTCATATAGCATTCATATCTTAAAACATCTCTTAATTCTATCGGGGGTTCCCTTTGAATATCTATTGAGTTTGGAATGAGAAGGAAAAGTCGAAAAGAAAAATATGTTTAACCTTTAGAATAAGTACAAACGACAAGAGAACAAGTTGGATATATCCTCTGATGAGATTTAGGTTGATTGCTTAATTATGCGAAGACTAAGTAATACGAACAAAAATAGACCCTGGAACCTCTCGAGGACTCTCTCCCTCTTCCTCCAGTTTCCAAATTTGCCCATGAAAAAAAAAAGGAATAGGATTCTAATGCAATAACTAAGACTCGTTCGTATATAATGCTCATGATCTCGCGTAATAACAAGGAAGGCCGCAAGCATAATCCTTCCATCTCAAATTATGGCTGTAATCAATTCATTACCGCCGAAAATAATGGGTAGTGGAAGCTTCGCACGGGGTGTATTTTTGCTGTTTAATAACGCCAATGTTTTCAAGGAGTTTCTCGGCAAGTTCACTGATCGACCTTGAGTGCCAGGCTCTCATTTGGGGAAGAAGTGTAATGTGCAAAGAAATGCTGGAAATAACTGTCACTTTCTCTTATGCTTTTTTTTTTGCCCCGATATTTTACTAGCTGTTGGTTTTCTCTCTCTCTCTCTCTCTCTCTCTCTCTCTCTCTCTCTCTCTCTCTCTCTCTCTCTGGATAAGAGGTCGTCATTGGGGTTGTATGATTCGCTGTTAGTCCAAACGTGGGTATATTTCCTTTATGTAAAACCATATTTGAAGAAGTCCATATTGACTATAATATGGGCCTTAAATATGCTCCGGTGCACTTAAAGCCTCCCCTATAAAAAACATTTCTGTATATAATGATGATTTTTGAAGAATTCGATGTCTTGTTGCTTATAAAAGATTTTGGTTGGCCAAGATCCCCAAAGCATTTTTTTAAATTGAGGCCAAATGGTAAATTCAACTATCTCTTAGAGAGTGAAAATCCACAAAGTTTTTGATATTCCAATCTGGATCATAATGAAATTGCCTTACATCGTAAATCCTTCTCGAAGAAGATCTCTCTCTTAGAATAGATAATCTCCAAAATCCTTGAAAAATCGGCTGTTCATAGAGCTCGCGTGATGATATCTACCGATAATTCAGAATTAGAGACAGATGTTGAATGTTTTACAATCCATAGGGATTAACCAAGTGCATATTGAGTTACCGGACATTTCCGCCGAATTTTCCATTAATTTGACGGCATTATAGTTAAGGTTTTGGAATTTCTGCTAAAGCAAGGGTTAATGCTCAGTCATATATTTTGACTTTCAAAAGTTCATTTTATTTCCAACCTTTTTTTTATTAGCTTGCATAAATAAAAAGCAAACAAACAAATAGTGGACAGATAGGTATTGAAAGTATCCCTCTCTCTGATATGATAGGATCTGTAATGTGGTAGGTACATTTCCCCCTCCTGTCAATGAAAAAAGTATGAAGCATGATTCAGGGGTCAATGTTAACACATTTCTTATAAGTTTGGACAAATGTAAATTTTGTTGTTCTATTAATTAGACGGAGGATCGATCACAAACAGTTCACTTGAAATATATTTTAGATGAGGTACTGAAAGCTGGGCACATTTTGGAGAGCTGATCCCCGTAGGAGCAACATTTTCGAAGCAATGTATAGGGATGTTTTAACTATTTTCTTTTTAGAGGAAATAATTTGTACATTTTTAATAGATTTTTTTTTTATTTAGATTTTATGAATATGCGAATATTAATTTTTAAATTAATATTTTGTGCAAATTACAATAATTGTTTTATGCTGTCTAATGCATTGATATTATCCTGAGTAAGTTTGTAGTAAATGTTAAATGCAGTTAATTTCAGTATCAGCTTTCATGATCGGCCCTATCGCACCACGAATGGTCAAAATTACATAATTCATTTTCACAATATACCCACCCATTCTCTCTCTCTCTCTCTCTCTCTCTCTCTCTCTCTCTCTCTCTCTCTCTCTCTCTCTCTGTGCGTGAGTCTTATATCCTATAGAAATCAGTGGCTAACACTGATTTAGGAGTTTATTTATTTAAAATTAACTTTTCTCTTGCACCCGTAGTGTTTTTATAAGTTTAAAAAGAAACATGTAAATGGTCTGTGTATGTTGTTGATAATTGCGTGTATCTGTATACATTGATCAAAGCCATATTGCAGCAGTAATTTATATAGGTACATATAATTACATTTTTACTAAAGATTTTTTTATTTTTGCAAAATTCAATGTAGTAATCTGCATGATTAATATAGAATATAATGCACATTACACACATACATATATAATATATATAATATGTATACATATATATATACATATATATACATAAATATATATTTGTATGTACATGTATATATATAATACATATACATATATATACATATATATATGTATATATATATACTTCTGTATATACATATATATATACACATATACATAGGTATATATGTATATATATATTATATTATATATATATACACACAGTATATATCCTATATACATTGTTTATAATGCATACTGCATTATGTTTGTAAATATATATGTATGTATGTATGTAAATATATATATATATATATATATATATATATATATATATATATATATATATATATATATATATATGTTAGTATAATTTAGGTAATTATTATATATGCATGTATTGGCTAAATTATGAGGATTTTGATTTCGTTAGATTGTTTTATTGGCCGTTTTGAGAGAGAAAAAAAACATGTTTATATATGTATATGTATGTATAGTAGTCGTGTATGTATGTATGTATGTATGTATGTATGAATGTAATGAAAAAAAGGTTTACGAATAATGTAAAATTATGGCTTTGGTACATACAGTACATTAGTGTGTATCCACAATATTGCTTTTTACCTAAAGGTTAGCACAACACATTTAAACCCGAGTAAATTCAAGAATTATACACTGAAATGTGGGTGATGAAGCCGAGTCAAGCGCAGCATCTAATCTGAAATGGAAGTAAATCTTGAAAGTGGGTTTGGAACCGTTGTCTGTAAAGGAAGAAGTCGGTACATCTGGGAATTAACGTCGTCTAAATGTTGTTGCAGTTGTACAATCTTTGCTCTCGTTCATAATTGCGTCGTTGGAGTTGGTTATTGTTGTATATGAGAAGATAACACACGATGACCTCTCTCCTTCTTTTGCGTAAAATCAAATAGGGTATACCATATAACAAAAAGGGTAAATATCTGTACAGGGTTTGATGTCTCCTGGGAAAATGGGTAGTTTCTCTCTCTCTCTCTCTCTCTCTCTCTCTCTCTCTCTCTCTCTCTCTCTCTCTCTCTCTCTCTCTCTCTCTCTCTCTCTCTCTCTCTCTCTCGACATTAAATTACAATGGGCAACAATTAGAAATATTATATTATGATTTTTTTCCCTAATGTGTATACATTCACTAGTGTGCATATTGTATCTTTTTATTACCAACTGCAGTTAAATTATAGTAAGCAAATTGAATACACATAAAGAGCGCTACAGTAATAACATCTTTTAATATAGAATAAGGCTTTCAGTATAGGACAGGAGTCCTTGTAGTATATGGATAGCAAAACCTTCATAACGACTCTGTAGAGCATCTGGAGGTCAGTTCTGTTTCAACAAGACCAGCTCTGTCTCTATCTTGCTGTCCAACTTCTCTAAACTTGCGTCTCTGCCTGAATGGCTTCCTCGGCGCCAGTATCGGGATATGTAGATTGAATGTAAAATTTCTATCAATGATTCAAAGTCTTTGTTCCAATTGGTAGGATTATCAAAGGAAATAATGACCAATGTTGTAAATTCTGTGAAGTGTTATGAAAAGGTCTTCTTCATAAAAGAGAGAAGAAATTTATAGTAATTTAAAGAACCCCCAATCGCAATCCTAGGCTGGCCTTCACAGATAATGAATAATGGATGTCTACATTAGCTTCCAATATAAAATCTTTGTAACCTAATGCTGTTAAGTGACGAGTAAAACCAGAATTACTTATATTTATGCCTATGTTTCATCGACTTCCGTGGACTTTACGAGCATACTGCCTCAGAGCACAGGTTAATTTTCTCCTTTCGTTAGTCAGCAACATTTCATCGTATATCTACATCTCTCGCTCTGTAATTCATCCTCACGTACAAAAAAGTTAATTCCATTAAATTGAGCATTTAATTTTACGTATATTCAACCATCAGTTTTCGTCTCAGTGAAGAGGCACCGTCCAGAAAATATTAGCCATAATCTAAGTGTTTGCCTTCGTAGGAATGTTTTACTCTTATTTCAAGCCTCTTCTGTACTTAGATGATGAAAATAGGAAATGACTCGTTGATTTTGTTTTAATTCCTCAACTCTTATTCTTTTTTCAAATGAAATTATTTTTTTGTTCAAGTTGCCTTCCTCGGAGATAAGAGTTTTTGAGAATCAAAATTACTTTTGTAACTACTTCATTATTATCTTAGAAACTGGTAACAAGGAGTATCAATTAGTTTCATTATTAAGGTAAACTTTGTTGTTGTTAATAAAGCAAATAAAGGTAGATCAATAAAACCACTCTATTGAGGAAGAGTCCCTCTTTTTCAGACAGTTTAATCTCATCCCCATGCAGTGAAACTTGAAATGGAAAAGCGACTTCAGAGCAGGAAAGATTAAAGAGTTCCTTTCTCTTTTGCAGCCAGGTTAAAAGATAACAAAACCGATATGGGGTCCTATCTCCTTTTGTCTTTATAGAGAGTGGCAAACATGGAGACAAACATGTTTTGCAGCCCATGTTACTCCCCCTTCTTCTTCTAGCATCAAAGGCACTGGCAAAAGAATGGGAAAGGGGGAAGGAAAACTGTATTGATAGAGTGGCGCGAGATAAGACGGCTTATGTAATTTTACATTTAGGTGGTGGTTTTATACCTGTTTTAATCCTTTTATTTTGATCTATTTTGTTTCAAGGTGTGAATTCAGGTGTTTTTCTTTGGAAATATTTACATCATCACCTAGATGGAGTTCTGATTCATTGATAGTATCTCTCTCGTGGAGAGACTTAAATGTGTAATTGACATTAGTGTTAGGACACAGACATCCCATTAAGTGGATAATCATTGCTATGTTTCCTTTACAATGATCTATGTGGTGGTCAATTTAGGGTTGTGGTGACCTATTTGATGACGTCCCTGCCTGGTAATCTTCAGATAGGGGTCGAGGCCCGCTCAAATTCGTTGGTTCCTTTGGTGGCTGCAACCTCAACATCATTGTTAGCCAAGGCTAAGGGTTTAGGGGATTTTATAGGTCTATCTGTGAGTCATTAAGCACCATTGCTTAACCCTCCCTGGTCCTAGCTACGATGGAGAAGGGGGAGCTTGGTTGCTGATCATAAGTATATATGGTCAGTCTCTAGGGCATTGTCCTGCTTGATAGGGTAATGTCACTGTCCATTACCTCTGTCATTCATGAGCTGCTTTTAAACCTTTAAACCTTCTAGTAAGAGACAGAGAATAGGATAAATAAAAAACAAGTGTGTAATTTTTAAAAAGCTGGTTATCATATCTCGTGACTGAATTACAGAAATGAACGGTAGTTGTGTGTGAGGTTTGCTGTAATGTAAATTTTGGAGAGTGCACTCAAAAGATTAATGACATTAAGAATAATTATGATTAATTTCCAATCGAGACGAACTCAACAAGGGACTGTTGAGTTTTATAATTACTAAGTAACCAAGTTCACCCAGAGACGCCAGGCTGTCGTTCATCATCCTTAGTGATGTCAATTTCCTTTATTAATACATGCCTAATTCACCCGTTCGTGGTGCGATCCATATTTTCAAGGCACGTAATCCCTGCAATTAAGAAAATGAGACTAGTAGATCACATAGCATAAATTGCAGATGACTGTCATAGATTTGTAGATCGACTTTTTGGTAGATCACATATTGAAAGAGCACCATACGCAATTACTATTGTGGAAGGTTTAAGTGAATATAAATTAGTTATACTTTATCATCTTTCGGACACTGGTATTTGAATAATTAAATTTGACCGTTGCCTATTTTGGTTTTTACGAAGAAATGTCTGACGCTCTCGTTGCAGACCACCACTAATCGTTCGTTAGACAGAGCATGGGGCTACAACCCTATCATTTGTATTTGCCTTTAAAAACAATGACAACACTCTTCGGAGCCACTCGCTCCAAGCATAATAGGTATTTATTTGAAAAATATATTCATGCTGTGTGTGGGGTGGGGGGGGGGGTGTATTTTCAACAAAGCCGCCCCAAGCATTGAATGGCCTTATAGAAAAAAAATCTCCTGGATATATAGTACAAATTTATAAATCCAATCGTAAGCGGGTAGAGCCATTAGTGCAGTTCACATGGTGCACTTAGGCATTACGCAAGGGTTTTTGCAGCGTCCATTCAGCCTATTTCTGAACCCATATTTCGGCTTTCTACTATACTTCCGTTCCCATTTCCCTTCTTGCATATTGCTGTTCAACCTCTTACCTTTACTTCATAGTGTAAGTTCGATGTTTTCCTCTTGTACTTTTATACAGAACGGCCTTCTGTATATGGCCGAAACTCCCTATATCCAAACCTTCATGCCACATCTATACATTTGCTTTAAAGACATTGAATATATGTGGAGAGAAAAACACACCCTTACTCTTTCATACTAAAACTATTTTTTCCTGTCTACCTATTCGAGTAAATCTTTAGCTTTCAATTACTTTTAACAACCCTCTTAACGAGAGAATGCCTTGATGAAGTCATTGGGCTTCAGCACGGCATATCATTCCCGTGCTGAAGGCTTGTGACGGGCAAGAGGGCTCTCGAACTGGGGAATTTCTTTTCCTCAGTTTGACTCTAAATTTCTCTCATTCTTTTTTTATTACCTCTTATTGCTTATTCCTCCTTCATAATTATCAGCTGTCTCCAACCTTGCTGTCAAAACTCTTTTACCCATTTCACTGTCCAGGTTTTTTTAGAGGGGACATTGTATCCATGATCGGTTTTTATTTCAAAATCAATTGTGGGAGCTGTGGTGGTCTTGCCAACTGCCCGAAAATGTTTGGACAACTAGGAGTGTCAGTATTCCCATACTGGCACGCGGAACTATCTCTTAGGAAATTTGGCCTTCGGATTCCAGGGGTTGGCGATTTTATAGAGATAGGACTCTCGGCATTCTGTCCGGTTTGCCTGCCACTATGATTAGAGTGGGGATGATTGTATTCTTGATATGCTCTCAGTCCCATCAAGCGGGTTTGGCATACACTTGAGCCACTCTAATCATAGTGGTACCATCCCTTTGTGGTAGGGTAGGGAGTGGACATTTGGTAAGCAGCTTTCACAGGTGTCATTGGTGGAGAAATTAATTCCAGGAAAGGCTAACGGTGTCTTCTTTGGAATTTCAGAGTCTTAATTTTTTCTCTCCCTTAAACTATATTTTTTTCCATTGTTTTTTTTTTTCTTTTTCATTGTTATTATGACCCCTTCCCTCCCCCTGAAAAAATAATTAATGAGTAAACTTAATATTCCCCGTACCCCTGGATCAAATGGCGAACCCCAGACACCGTTGACGACTTCTGCTTGTTTAAATAGGGAAAGCTCTGTTGACAACCTCGGCAATAAAAAGGATTCCTCCAACAATACTTCTTTGACCAGTGTTGTTAAAGACAATTTATCGGCACTGGTGGAAAATGATGCTTGTAATAACCGTAATACTTTACTCTCTGGTTCTGGCTCATTACCAGATCCAACAAAAAATCTGAAAATTCTCCACTTAAAAAACATACCAATTGGTTGTAGCTATGACATAATTCATGAAGCCTTCTGTAGATTTGGAGCAATCAAAGAAATTTTAATGGAGCTTAATGGTAGTAAAGGCTTTTGGGAAGCTTGGGTATCATTTTCAAGTTTTGAGATTGCTTTAGAAGCAAATAAAAATTTAGAGAGCATAAAAATTGACAATTGTTTGATTTCTGGGGCTTTATGTGATAAAGCACCAAGACACCTAGAGGTATATAAACCAGAAGAATGGATGGAAAAAGAAATAGAGCATAGACTTCCAGAAGTAAGAACCCCCAAGCCCCCAACATGGATAATTGCATCTGGAAAGATAGATAATTATAACTATTATAAGATTAGTAAATTTATACAAAAAAAAGTTGGATTAATTAAAAGTAAGGATATTAGTAGATACGGTAAGCAATCTGTTTTGATTAATGCAAAATCAGATACTCAAGCTCACATGCTTTGTGGCATGAAGATTGCAGAAATTGATCCTATTAAGGATATTAAACCACATATGAGCTTCAGCTATGGTAAAGGAGTAGTTTTTGATAAAGATCTATATGAATTCTCAGAACCAGAAATTCTGGACATGTGCCCTGCTAATGTTTGGAAAGTAAGTAAGATCCCTCAAACAAGCATGGTAGTTTTAACATTTGAAACCCCTGTTATACCAGATCATATAATTATTGAGAATGAAAGAGTACGTGTTCGAGAATATAAACCTAGGCCTTTACAATGCTTTAATTGTTTCAAGTACGGTCACCCTTCCCGGTACTGCAATAATACGAAGATCTGTATTAACTGTTCTTTGTTAGAACATAGCCAATGCAACAGAGATACAACCTGTGCAAACTGTAAAGATAATCATAAACCAAATGATAAAAGATGTAGAGAATACAAGAATGAAGAAGCTGCAATCTTGAAAGCAAATGCTGAACATATAAGTGTAGGTTATGCAAAGCATTTACTCAATCGGCAACTTAATTTTGCTCGCGCGGTTAAGATGCCAACAAAAGATTATAATCCACTACCCCTTACTACCACAGGGGGACCAGTGGCAGCACCTGGCCCGTCAGGTGCATCTCCCTTAGTGGTAGTAGCCCAGCCATCTGGGTCAAGTGCTCAGGCTATAAAAGCCAGAGCACAAACCTCCAAAGAGGTCAATATGGTGTCCAACACACCAAAAGTATTGTCACCGATAGGAGCATCTCCCCTAGAGGTAGTAGCCCAGCCTTCTGGGTTAAGTGCTCGAACTGTTGAAGTTCTAGCACAATCCTCCAAGGAAGCCAATGTGGCTTCCACCACCTTAAATGTATTGTCTCAGGCAGAATCTCTACCTGATTTGATGGAGATTGGAAAACAAGATCTTCCAAAGAGGAAAAGGTCCCCATCATCCTCACCTTCATCTAAGTCAGGTAAGTGCCCTACTGCTCATGATCCTAAGGTTGACTCTTATAAAGATTCTAGAAAGAAAGAAAAGAAGAGTGGTGGCCTAGTAAAGCCTTCCATCTCCAGGCCTTACATGGCTTCATCTGAAAAGTCCCAAAAGACAAATGAGACAAAGAAAAATAATAACAAAAGATAATGTCTATCATCCAGTGGAATTGCAGAGGTCTAAGTACTAGCATTGAGCAAATAAAAACTTTAACCAGGGACTCAGACACGAAGGTAATTTGCCTACAGGAAACCAAGATCAGTGACAAACCATTTAATCCTGGACTCAATTATCATTTTTGTAGATCCCCTCCTTTGCAAGCTGCAAGAGCTCAAGGTGGTACAGGTTTTATTATTCACAAATCTGTAAAATTTGAAACAATCCCACTCAATACACCACTACAGGCATGTGCAGTTAGAACTCATATCGGGAAAAAAATTACTTTATGCTCGCTATATATTGAACCATCCTTAGAACTTTTCCTCTTAGATCATGCTGGTAATCCAAGAAGGCTTAGACTTTCTGACCTCCAAGACTTGATCAATCAGCTTCCTGCCCCTTTTATTTTAATGGGTGATTTTAATGCAAAGCATACTTTATGGGGTGGAAATGTGTGCGATAGATGGGGTAATCTTGTTGAAGAATTAATCGACAACAATGATGTAATACTAATGAATGATGGTTCTCCAACTAGGTATGATGTATTCCACAACTCTACATCAGCCATTGATTTGTCAATCTGTTCCTCATCCATTCGATTGGACTACCTTTGGTCAGTAAATGAACACCTACATGGCAGTGACCATTGGCCAATAATGTTAAATTATGTCCATAATCTTCCTTCTCAGTGTCCACCAAAATGGAAGATAGATGAGGCAGACTGGGCAGCTTATGAAAACTGTTCACACACTGATAAAGAATATGATGAATTTACATCTCCAGTGCATGCCTATCAACATCTTGAAAATATTATTGATGATAATGCTAGCAAGTTTATACCTAAAACATGCGGTTTACCTCATCGCTCTGTAGTTCCTTGGTGGAGTAAAGAATGTGCCAACGCAAGAAAAGTGACCCGAACTTGCTTCAGAAGATACTTGAGGACAAACTATTTAGCAGATAGAATAGCATATCTCAGAGCCTGTGCCAAACAAAAAAGAATTTTTAAAAAAGCAAAGAGAGCATCTTGGAAGAAATATATATCTAATATTAATACCAAAACTCCTTCAAAGGAAATATGGGACAAGATTAGAAAACTTCAAGGTAAATTCGTCCCTAAGCCTCTACCAATATTAAGGGAAAATAATAGATATATATCTGACCCCAAAGATGTAGCAGAGGTTCTTGCTAAGCACTTTGCTCATGTATCAAGTGCTGACAACTATTCCCCAGCATTTCAACAAATTAGAGCATCAACATCTGTTGTTCCTCCTGCTTCTTCAAATACTGAAGCTTTTAACCTGCCTTTTAGTATGGAGGAGATGCAAAATGCTATCTCCAGCTCTTCTTTAACTGCCCCAGGTGAGGATGGCATCCGGTATGAAATGATATCACATCTTCCAGTGGATACCAAGGAATTTTTATTAGAAACCTTTAATGGTCTATGGGCTTCCCATACATCTCCTGATTCCTGGCATACTTCAATTGTAATTCCAGGCCACAAGTCTGGTAAAGACCCAGAACTGCCATCTAGTTATAGGCCCATATCCTTGACCAGTTGCATATGCAAACTATTTGAGAGAATGATCAACAACAGACTTGTGTGGTATCTAGAATCAAAAAATCTTTTATCTAACAGACAGTTTGGTTTTAGGAAGAACCGAAGTACTCTGGACCCTTTGCTGATGTTATCAAGGGAAATTTCAAATGCTTTTTCTAACCAAAACCAGGTGGTGGGTGTCTTTTTTGACCTCGAAAAGGCATATGACACCACCTGGAGGGGTGGTATTTTAAAGCAATTGGCCTCGTGGGGTATAGGAGGACATATGTTCTCTTTTATTGAAGAATTTTTATCAAACCGCTCCATTAAAGTGAGAGTAGGGTCAGAACTATCTTCATCCTACATGCAAGAAGAAGGTGTCCCCCAAGGCAGCGTATTGAGTGTGACCTTGTTTGCTGTTGCAATTAATAGTCTCATTAGTCACATACCTCCTGGCATACAAGGATCACTATTTGTCGATGACTTTGCAATTTATTGTAGTGGATCATCTGCACTACAAGCATGCCAAAATCTTCAAATTGCAATAAATGCTGCTTCCGCATGGGCAAATTCTCGCGGATTCATGTTTTCTCCTCAGAAGACCAAAGCCATTCGCTTTACTTGTACTCGTAAAAGGGAAGAGATCCCCACCCTTTTCTTAAATGATTGTATTTTGCCATATGAGGATAGTGTCAAGTTTCTTGGAGTCATTTTCGACAAGAAAATGACATTTGGTCCCCATATAAATGACCTATCTATCAGGGTTAAGAAGTCACTGAACATTCTGAAAGTGATATCGCATTTTGATTGGGGTGCTGATAGAACAACTTTGCTTAGAATTTATACATCTTTGTGTCTGAGCAAGTTAGACTATGCATGCCAAATATATGGGTCAGCTACAAAGACTTTACTTGGAAAACTTGATATTGTTCACAATGCTGGGCTTCGCATCTGCACAGGTGCTTACAGAACATCTCCCATTGACAGTCTCTATGTTGATTCTGGCATACCTCCCCTTTCCATTCGCAGAGAGGAGTTAAGTTTGAGGTTTTTAGCTAGGTCCCTTGCTGTGAGAAACAATCCTAACTGTAAATATGTTAGGGCGCCTTTAGATCGGGCTCCTAACAGATCTAGAGTGCCTAAGCCTTTGGAAGTACAGCTGAAAAATGATGCTAGAGAAGTAGGCTTGTTAACAGCACAGATAGCAGAGGTAGGATATCCCAAGTCTCCTCCTTGGTGTAATCCACCTGTTAAAGTATGTTTTACGGCAGGAGGGAAAAATACCTTACCTAGTAGGGTAATGAAAAGTGAGTTTTTAAATCATGCTGCTCAACATCATGGGAAACATGTTTTTACAGATGGCTCCAAATCGGCTGCAGGAGTTGGAAGTGCAGCTGTGGTGGGGGATATTGTTATTAGAAGGAAACTCCCATCCTCTTGTTCAATTTTTACTGCTGAGCTGTACGCAATAATTCTCGCAGTCCAACATATTTTTAAAAATGGCAACCAAAATAGTTTTTATACAATTTTTACGGATTCCAATAGTGTTTTACTCTCATTAAAACAAATTATGCCAGGCCATCATCTAGTACAAGAGGTGCAGGACTGGTTAGTACTTCTGCAGTCTAGGAAGAGTATCAGTGTTCACTTCTGTTGGGTCCCTGCCCATGTTGGGGTGGATGGGAATGAACAAGTAGATAAGGCAGCAAAGGAAGCTTCAGGGCTAAGTAATCCATCCCCCTTGAGTATTCCTTACAAAGATCTTAGAAGTGAGATTCATCTTTACTGTAAAAATAAGTGGCAAGCTCGATGGTCTGAACGGACCACCAATACAAAATTGAAACAAATCCACCCATTGGTGGATAAATGGTCATCTTGTAATTCTACAAGTAGAAGGGATACCATTATTTTAACTAGGCTGCGTAT
>NC_090757.1:41596165-41598665 GCF_036898095.1 Palaemon carinicauda | reverse complement strand
TATATTAATATATATATATATATATATATATATATATATATATATATATATATATATATGAAAGAGAGAGAGAGAGAGAGAGAGAGAGAGAGAGAGAGAGAGAGAGAGAGAGAGAGAGAGAGAGAGAGAGAGAGAGAGAGAGAGAGAGAGAGAGAGAGCGTTTTGCTAGTTAAGTGTGTGAAATTTGATCATGTATAAAGAATTGTGTATATATCTATAAATTGAGCCAAGATACCTTTTATTGATTATCAATTTATCGAGCTTGGAAGATACTTTCAGATCTTTAGAGGTCCCGTTTGCGCACTCCAATTATAGCTTTTATCACCTCGGTGTTGAGTAATCTATTTTTAGTTACTTTAACGCTTAGTTATTATTTTCCTCCGGATGCTTGGAATTCAGATGCCTTTCTTCTATTTTTTCTCTTTTTCCCAACGTGTTAAAGATTTTACTAGTCAGTCCTTATCAGTTCTTTAAGATTTTACTCAACATAATTCGTTTCCACTTTCACTGCTCTATAGGTACGGATGCAGTAAAGGTGCTATTTAAGTAATTATTATTATTATTATTATTATTATTATTATTAAATGCTAAGCTATTACCCTAACTGGAAAAGCAGAAAGTCCATATGCTCCAACAGGGAAAATAGCCTTGTGAGGAAAGGAAATAAAGGAAATAAACAAAGAACAAGAAAAGCAGCTAACAATTAAAATAAAATAATTTAAGAGTAGTAACATTAGAATAAATCTTTCATTTTTAATTACAAAAACTTTAGAAAACATCAGTGGGTAACTCTCGACTTGAAGATTGAAGCAATGAGTCATATAGTCCATTGTACACTGATACAAAAGCTTCATTCTGTTTTATGAAATTTTACTTTATTAAACCAGGGAAATTAATTTATTGATATTCTGTTTCTATCTCGCTTTTGTTCATAATTCGGCGCATTGCATTTTTTTTGAGTCACAACACTTTTTCACTCTGAAATTCTATTTTGTCTTGAAGGTCCCTTAGAATTGATATATCTACAATGATGGTTATTGCTACTCGTGGTAATTCTGCTTGTGTGGGAAGAAGCTACTTATGGTTTTAGACAAGAATAGGAAATGGTCTGATGATTAAGTAATTGATGGTCGATTCTTTGTTATACATCGCGTGTATTTGAGATTTTATCACCATTGATATTAATGGATTTTGTATTTAAACTTTTATCACTGATGATGTGTGGATAATGTAGTCAACATCGATAGGTTAAAGTGCACACTTTGAAAATTTCTGTCCATGAAATTTCATCAGAAAAAAAATGTGGAATAAAAAACTGATGAAATAGAAATTTTGCTTACAGAGCTAATGAAAAACTAGCCAACTCTGCTTGAAAAGTAAATGATTTTCCATAAAAAAACCTCGGGAAAACAATTGGAAAGGAATGAAGAATCTAGAAAAAAATGTATATACGAAAAATAGAAATTTCTCTTGCAGAACTGATTAAAACCTTGCCAATTCCGCACGTAAAGTAAATGATTTTCATTCAGCATTATGAAATATCGCGAATTTGAAACTTGTTTCCCGTGTGGTGGCTTGTATAGAAGATATTAATTAAAACGCTGCATTATCAGTACAACGCTTCATTGGATGAACTTCGCAGCGATAAACTTTCATGTTTACTGTTTTAACGCGTTATTTGTCAGAAGCTTGTTTACCAGGATGAGAGAACTGCAGGGAGAAAGTTTGCGCCGTATTCATTAAAACATAAATAATTGCTGAGCTCATTCATATTCATGCTGTAGCTTTTTTTCCCCCTCTCCACTTTTGCTCTTTTCGTCCATTTATCACCAGATGGGGGAAATAATTTCCTCACATTTAGGACTTCTGTTCATGAAACACAAGCTGAAAATATATTTTCTTTTGTCTCCCAAATGTGGCATTAGTTACCAGATATGCTCTAACGAAAAAAATTCAAAGTTCAATTATGGACTTTTCTGAAAAATGACGTTATTTAAAAGTTCATCAATGGCATTATAGAAGTTAAAAACTTGCCTTTTATAAAAGTTAAAAACTTGCCTTTTATAAAAGTTAAAAATTTGCCTTTTCTAAGTTAAAAAAAATGGAATTATCTAAAAGTGCATAATGGCAATCAAAAGTGCAAAATTTAATTTTCTAAAATTGTAAAAATGGCACTTTTTAAAAGTTCAAATTTTTTTTTCTAAAAGTGAATTTTTTTAAATGGAAATATTGCATTTTCTAAAAATGCAAATATGTCATTTTCTAGAAGTGCAAACGTGGCAGTTTCTAAAAGTGCAAACGTGGCAGTTTCTAAAAGTGCAAACGTGGCAGTTTCTAAAAGTGCAAACGTGGCAGTTTCTAAAAGTGCAAACGTGGCAGTTTCTAAAAGTGCAAACGTGGCAGTTTCTAAAAGTGCAAACGTGGCAGTTTCTAAAAGTGCAAACGTGGCAGTTTCTAAAAGTGCAAACGTGGCAGTTTCTAAAAGTGCAAACGTGGCAGT
>NC_090757.1:41586165-41588665 GCF_036898095.1 Palaemon carinicauda | reverse complement strand
ATCGGCACTAATGCTGTCGGTGCACCTTATACGGTGATTAGTAGGCATTATTTAGGGGGTCTTTATAGTGTCCATTCTGCCGTTATTTGTTCTTGATTTGTTACTTGCTACTTCTCTTCCATCTTGCTGCCCAACCTATTAAAACTGGGGACTGTGGGATGTTGCATTATGGAGCTGAATGGCCTCCCAGGCCCTAGTGCAGTGAAATGTCCAGCAAAGCCAATTCGATACGCGTAAGAAACTACCCAGTTTTTATGGCTCACTTAAACCCCACAAAGATGATCGGCCCCTCAGGCAGATAGTTTCATTTGTTGAATCATCATCTACTAGAAAATTTCAATGTGGCAAACAGGCCGCCTCTTACCATTATCTACTAGAAAATTTCAATTTGGCAAACAGGTCTCCTTTCCCTATTATCTACTAGGAAATTTCAATGTGGCAAACAGGCCGCCTCTTACCATTATCTACTAGAAAATTTCAATTTGGCAAACAGGTCTCCTTTCCCTATTATCTACTAGGAAATTTCAATGTGGCAAACAGGCCGCCTCTTACCATTATCTACTAGAAAATTTCAATTTGGCAAACAGGTCTCCTTTCCCTATTATCTATTAGGAAATATCAATGTGGCAAACAGGCCTCCTCTCATTATCTATTAGTAAATATCAATGTGGCAAACAGGCCTTCTCTCCTCAATATCTACAAGAAAATTTCAATGTGGCAAACAGGCCTCCACTCTCCAATATCTATCAAAAAATTTCGATGGCAAACAGGCCTCCTCTCCCCATTAAGTACTAGAAAATTGCAATTACCAAACAGGCCGCTTCTCCCCATTATGTACTAGAAAATTGCAATTACCAAACAGGCCGCCTCTCCCCATTATGTACTAGAAAATTGCAATTACCAAACAGGCCGCCTCTCCCCATTATGTACTAGAAAATTGCAATTACCAAACAGGCCGCCTCTCCCCATTATGTACTAGAAAATTGTCAACGGGTCGCCCCACCCATAGGGCTTCTTCAGTGGAAAACTGTCCAAAGCAGAATTCGGCTACTCTACTTTCGACTGCAAATTGTGGGTGGAGCACTTGGCTGTCCATCACTTTCACCACTTGCACTTGGCTGTCCATCACTTTCACCACTTTCACCACTTGCTGAAAGGTACACCCTTCATCATTTGCACAGACCAAAAGCCTCTAGTGCGCACCTTCACTCGACAGTCTGACATCTGGTCTACCCCTCAACGCCGACATCTCTCTGCTGTTGCTGAATACAATTTCACCCTGTAACAAGTCCCTGGGAAAATTCATCTCATTGCTGATGTACTGTCAATAAACACATTGGCTGCCATTCACCTGGGATTGGATTACAATGCCTTGGCAGAAGCCCAACAAAAGGATCCAGAGTACCAAGCATGTAGGACATCCTGCACATCCCTCCATCGGGAAGACGTTCCTCTCTATGGTTCCAACGCCGCCACCCACTGTGACATTAGTACTGGTAGACCTAGACCATGGATACCTGCTACCATATGCCGACAGGTGTTTTGACTTCATTCATGGCCTTTCAGATCCCCCGCGCCAATCTACTGCACAACTACTGAAGACGAATTTCTTTTGACATGGTATTACTAAGGATTCCAAGGATTGGGTCTGCGCCTGTACTTCATGCCAAACTTCAAAAGTACATTGACACACTGATTCAGGAGTGGGCACCTTTCCTCAACCTGACCGTTGGTTTGCTTACATTCACGTCGATGTAGTTGAGCCCCCTACCTACATGACAAGGACATCGTTACCTGTTTACTGTCATCAACTGCTTCACTCGTTGACCTGAAGCTATTCCCGTGGAAACTGCAATGTCTGCCTCATGTGCATCTGCCTTGCTCCCAGGATGGATAGCAAGATTTGGTATCCCAGAGCATATTACTTCTGACTGGGGTACCACCTTCATCTCTAATTGTGGACATCATTAGTGAACCTCCTGAGAATCGCCCTACATCAGACAACCGCCTACAACCCTGCTGCCAACATAATAGTTGAATGTTTTCATCACACCCTCATAGCAGCTTTGATGTCACGTGGCAAGGAATCCAACTGGTTTACCTGGTTTCCCTGGGTCCTCATGGGAAGATGCCCTATATGTCAAGGCAGCCTAAATGGTGTATGGTGACTAGTTTGTCGTTCCTGTGAATTTTTGTCGTCTACAACCACCTCCGACAGTCTCAAGCATTTACGTCACATATTGGGAAAATTTACTCCATGCCGCCAGACTTACAAGCCCCCAGCTGAGCAACACATACTGACAGATCTGCACTCGGCAACGCACGTTTCCTGTGCAGCAATACTAGCAAGTCACCGCTAATGCCCCCTTACACGGGCACTTTAATCGTGATGCGTCGTAGGCCGAAAGGATTCTTGATAAACGTGTGGCAAAGAAGACTGGGTCACCATTAATGGCCTAAAACTTTCATTTCTCCAGCCAGATAACTCCCCTACAGTACG
>NC_090757.1:41563665-41581165 GCF_036898095.1 Palaemon carinicauda | reverse complement strand
AAGTATGTTTTTTTAGTGCGCGTATCAGTAATGAAATTTTGGCTCCAACCTCTGTATAAAAGGCTGACTGTATCATAACATGATAATGGAAACAAGTCCAGTTGTTTGCTAATCTTTTCATCGATAAGTAGGTTGTTGTTGTCGTTGTTTTTGTTCGTGATAGTTGCCGGTTTTCAGTTTTTATTTTTAATTTTTTTTATATATATTTTCTTATAGCTTGCAGCGATGTCTGCAAATATTGGTACAAAGGATTCGTAGAAAAACCAGAATAGCGGTGGATATAGATATACATTTATTTATTTGCTCTCGTTGCATACAGAATTATTTTTTAAGCAGAGGTAATTTTCATGCGATGTTTACTTGTTTGCTTTCTGAAAATGGCTAATAACTGATAAGGTGTACGAACGTAATCGCCACAGTTACTAAAATCTTGTTGGGTTTCGAAGTCATAGCTGCCAATACGTGTTTGAATAAGATTTTAGCAATCTTTGTGTTAATGGTAATACAGTATTTATAAACAATTGTTTGACAATGCTTATTTTTTTGATTGATTTTGATTTTAATTAACAGGTGCTCAGCTGCTCTCATTGAGGTTTATCATCTTCCCTGCTGTAAAATTACTCAAGGTTTTCCTTTTGATGGTCTCCTTCCGAGCCACAAAATTGTGTAATCATGAGCAGATGTTTTTTTTGCACTGCCGGGGAATACAATGTTGTACATTTGTAGTAAATTTCAATTAATCACATACGGTGATTCAGCGTATTGCAACTTGCGAAAATATCCAGAAGAAAGTTGAAATAATTTCTAGCATTCAGAAAATTATACTTCATTTAGCAATGCACTTTCACTTTGGACCAGATCAAGAAACCTTGGCATATCTCTATCAAAATAAGCTATTGTATAAGTACGTCTATTAGGGTTTGTCTCATTATTCCCTTTAAAGTGTTATTTAACGCAATGTTCTTATTACAAACTAGAAATCAGAGAGATTTGATCACAAGAATATATGACGATATAAAACAAAATCCTTTTAGAGTATTTTTAGGTATGAATAAAACAGAAGCATGTGTAGGCAAAGCTTTTAACGGGATAAGCCCTCCATGTGACGTGAAACTATATTTTGTTAGGGGAAGAGCGTTGGTCCCTAAACTTTGCGAGCCTTGGTGGTAATAGCAAACTTAAATATTTTGCCCTTGAAGTCGGATAATGTCCTCCTGGGAAAGACAAAATAAAACTTCTTGCGAGTTCTTAATAACTCCTTATTAAAAGTTAACCTGCTGTATTAGGAAAGGAAGCAATAACTTTACTATTTAAGACGATACGCTACTGCCTTTTCAAGTGAGCAGAGGTATCGGCTGGTGATGGTTAAAGTGTTGGCTTAATAAAGACTTATATCGGGAAAAATAATACTAGTTTTGATGACAATCAATGCAAAGTTGAAGTAAAATTTGTTTTTAGTCTTTCATATTATACTAAATAATGTTTTCAATACTATTATTATTTCACGGTTGTGTCTACATTATTATTTAGTCGGTACAAAGATTTTAAATATATACCATATCTTCAACTCTGCATGGTGTTTACACTAATGCAAATTTTTGACATAATTTTAGTTTCAACCAGATTTACTTTCTCTCTCTCTCTCTCTCTCTCTCTCTCTCTCTCTCTCTCTCTCTCTCTCTCTCTCTCTCTCTCTCTCTCTCTCTCTCTCTCATGCTTATATATGTCTTTAAAAGGTCATTTACATGCAAGAGGTAGCAAGATTGCATTTTGCCACGTTTTTCCCCCATATTGCCATCACTTTTGATCCATCCTATTGGTATGCCGGGAGCGCATTGAGAGATTATTTTCCATTTATGTTTACATTTTTGGGCGAAGAAATATTGTTTCGCACAGCACTTTATGAATATGCCATCCCTGTCCTTTCGAAGAACTCGCGAGAGGGTAGGAAAAAGTCTTGATAGGGTAGAAAAAGGTGTGGGTTTATTAGAGTTGGAGCCTTTAAGGATGGTAGTAGTAGTAGTAGTAGTAGTAGTAGTAGTAGTAGTAGTAGTAGTAGTAGTAGTAAAAAATCGAAGTTAGTTGAGCGAGTAGAATAGGAAAGGGGAAGATCAGAATTAAAAGAAATCTTGAAAAAAGTGGCCAGGCAACTAAATGCTCATTTGAATACCAAAGGTTAAAGAGAATCGTTGGATCTCGAGTGTAATCAGAGAGTTTTAGGAGAATAGTCCAATCGCCGCCTGCATAATGACGTCATTAGCGATAGGGAATTAAGGAACTCTGGAAGCCCTTCTCTCCCAGTCGAGGAACAGTAACTGTGTGAAAATGCAATTTGGAGGAAAATCGCTTCGTTGATTCGGATCATTAAAGACGATTGGGAAGTAAGGGAGATTATTTGCAGCCATAGCATAAGTAAGACGCTGATTCCATTATGATAGAGCATCCTCTCCCGCCGGTTGCAGATATGAAGCTCGTTATGTTGCAAGCTTGCTTCCTTGCGGTCTCGTGCAGTAAGTAGTTTGCAATGCTGCTCAGGTGTTATTGTCATGTTGGAAGTAGATCAAGCAGGTCGATTTTTGGGTTAGGGGACAAATATGGATGTCTTAGGATGGTATTTGTATATCCCTATTTGATTGTGCATACGCACACATACATACATACATACATACATACATACACACGGTGTAGTGTACGAAGGCGGCTTTCCAAGTCCTATCACGTAGGGGAACCCTACTCTCTACAGGACCCATAAGGTTAGTTTATCGTATACATTCTTGGGTATTTAGCATATCACACCGCATACGTATATACATTTTGTATAATTACAATATATGCACATGCATATTGTTATATATATGTACTATATGTGTAAGATATATTTTTACACATCTATATGTAAATATGGCATCTCGTAGGTCATTGATTGAGATTCGAGACTTTTAGCTTTACCGTCGAGAGAGCATATTATGCTCGAATCCCTAGAAATGTAGAATGAAATAATAACTTACCGTGAAACGAATTCCGGCCTGTATTATTCTTAAAAGTGAATTAAGTACCTCGTGGCTATTTGTCTACCATGGTTCTTACCCAGGGTGGAGCAAGACTTGCTGGTACCTTTATTCCAAATTAGTGAAACCTTATCTATGAAAATATTCTTCCAAAGATAAAATAGATATAATATACTGTTGTAGAAGCTGGTTGGGAAAATTGAAGTAGTCATTGGATGCACTTTATATTTTGCGTTAGTTAATAAGATTGTGGATTAGTTACCAACAAAAATGTTTTAGTTACCAACTAAATTAGTGTATATGAATAAATTAAAGGTTATTTGGTTTAGTTTCATTCATTACAGCTTTGTGTGTGTGTGCGCGTGTGTGCGCGCCCGCTTGTGTTGCGTACTAAAATGCTGGAAAAATCAACATGTTTTTGCATAGGAATTACCGGTTTTTATTTTTGTTCCTGTCTCAAGGAAACCAAGGTTGCCTACAAAGCATTATAGTTTTTAGTGTTATCAATTAATTTTACACATTGGTTTATTTATATATAGATAGGATGCATGTTGAAAAATTGTTGTTTTACGTCATTTTCCCTCAGGTGTAGCTAACTTGATAAACATTGCTGTCTCATAGAGAAATAATCTAAGAACAATAGTTTCGGACATACATTCCCTCACGCTATTATTCAAGGTTTCATATGCATACATTAAAAACACGTACATACAACATGTGTGTTTGCGTGCCTGCAATTCATATCCCGCAGTATATGCCTTCGAAGACACAGGCAGAATTTTTTGGTTAAGGTGTGACGAATTTTTACTGTGGAATGGGTGTCGTGGTGCACGCGTGCATGTAGTGGAGATACGAACGAATAAAAAAACTCTCTCTATTGGAACGAAACGATTCTTTAAACTTCATCTAAACCCGTCAGAAGCACTTAGGCAAATGCCCATCAATCAGAGAACAGGGAACCATCGATCGTACGGTGTCATATAGTAAACCATTTTCATTTTTTGACCGATACCATTCTCTCTCTCTCTCTCTCTCTCTCTCTCTCTCTCTCTCTCTCTCTCTCTCTCTCTCTCTCTCTCTCTCTCTCTCTCTCTGTCCTTTAGCTTTGATGAATTAATGCTGCCAGCTCTTGGCCTTTTGAATAGAAGTTTTGGTTGCAAGGATATCATACATCAATTTATTTCTAGCTCTTATTTCACGGAGACAAGAACAAATATATTTTCTGTCATTGTGTTTACTTGAAATTATTTCTTATATTTTTGAACGTAATTTTTTTGGGATTGCTGCATTAGGTTTCCTTTGTCAGTTAAGGTTTTACTTTTGATCATAGGAGATTGCATTGAATATATATATATATATATATATATATATATATATATATATATATATATATATATTTTTTTTTTCTCGGTGAATGCTTATTTTTGAAACGCTCATATTTGTACACGTTGAATCCCATTTGTAACCATGAGAAAATCTTCAATACAGCGTGTAATCTGGGTTGTGCAAGCTATTACCATTGTCAGGTGAAAAGCCCACGCCCGAGTTTGGTGGTATGACCCTACTGGTCGGATTCATCTCTTCTTCTTTTTTAATATATAACTTTATTATGTTATTTTAATGGGGAAAAATTAAGCTTTAAAGCACCACAAGTGTTTCTGCAGTGCGTTGACGTCCTGAAATAGATTAATGAAAATACTTTCAGAAAATTTATTCAATTGGATGTAAATTTTGGTTTTATTTTTAATATGCCATCCCCCTATTGTGAATTACCAGAGACTAAGCACAGCTAAACTAATACACTAGTAGAGGTATCATCTTTATATATATATATATATATATATATATATATATATATATATATATATATATATATATATATGTATATATATATACACACACACACACTTACACACCTTCTTATCCGTAACAGGACCTGTACGACTGAATGTGTCATAAGGACTCTGAACATGAACAAATCCCTCCCCTTTATTCCTAAAAATAAAGCATGGTATTAGAGTTATATGATAATTCTTCTTAACGGGTTTTGGTGGCCTATTGGAAACATCCCCATCTTGCGATCTGCCGGACTGAGGTACGAGTTCTGTTCAAACTCGATAGTTCCTTGTTGCTATAGCCTCACCATCTTTGTGAGCCAAGGATGGTACGGGGGGGGGGGGGGGGGGAAGCATAGCTGTAATAGCTGCACCTACTTGTTAAACCTTATTTACCTCTGTTCCCTTTTGACTTCTTCCAGCTTTCTGTAAAATCCCTCTTAATTTTATTTCACGATGCAAAAATGATTCAGTTGCTAGGTTTTCACACTGTTGCACATAGGGCTGAGTGTGTTCCCACCCCTAGGTGCTGTCCACTTTCTCCCAATTCCATGAATCCGGTTCTAATGAGAATGAAGTTGATAAAAACTAATGTTTTGAATTCAATATGGTTACATTGGTAAACAGACTAATTTTTGTGTGCAATAAATATGCCAGTCTCGGTTTGAAGGTTTAAAGGTCTCACATGAATAGCAGAGGCAAGAAACAGTGACAGTGCCCTATCTAGCAGGACAAATTCCTAGAGACACCATATATCCATATAATCAGCGCCCAAAACCTCTTTCCACCCAAGCTATGACCAAGGTGGGTCAGGCAATTGCCGCTCATGACTCGGCAGATAGACCTATAGACTCTCCCAAACCTACCATCCTGAGCTCACTATGGGGGGGGGGGGGGGGGGGGGGTTGGCGCTGAGGTTGCAGCGGCCAATAAACCAAAGAATTTGAGTGGGCCTCGAACCCCAGTTTGGCATTCACCCGGTTGGGACGTTATCACATCGGCCACCACAACCCAACGAATACGGTTTTAAGGACGATGAAGTTGATAAGTAATGTATTGAAGAGAGCTTTGCTTATTATGGAGCAGAATGCAAGGAAATTGCATGCAATTGGATTCAATGTGGTTTCATTGGTAAACAGACTGATTTTTGTGTGCAATAAATATAACGTCTCGGTGCTCAAGTATTTGAGGAAAACCGTTTACTGCGTTGAAAAGTGTCAGACGGCAGTTATTTACTATTATAAAAAAACTAAACCAGGTATCAATATATGTTGGCTCGATTATTTCAAAGTCGCTCTAAGCTACATCTGCCTTGCCATTCGTAAAATTAAGATGTTAAAATGAATGATTAACTTTCAATATTGATGATTTGGTATTTTTTCCCTGGTGTTAATAGCAATTGGGTATCTATTTATGAAAAAGGACTTTCCAATTTTTTTTGTGACGGACAAAGTAATTTTCTGAAAACGTTACGGTGTAACGACTAATTCTATCTTACTCTTAACAAAATAGTAAACTGTAGGTTGTTGAAAATTGAACATCGATTTAATTCAAACAATGCTCTGGTGTCTCTACACAGTGTCCTTTATCTTATTCATATCTATGGTATATTTTTCAAACGCCCTATTTTATCTCCTTACTGGAACCCATCTATTTTTCACCTTTCAATTCTACATCGGCTTTCCGGTACCCGAGATATGTATCCTCATTCTTTCCTGTTGTCATTCCCATAATACCTTTTCTATGGCCATCAACTTCTCCTCACCCAGATTCCTCTCCTGGCAGTATCGTCGGGGCTCATCTGTAAGCGGCCGGGATAATTTATCACGAAACGCTTTTCCAAAATATGCTCGGGAACCACGCCGTAGAAAAGAACGCTCTTGGATAGTAAATCATTTTCCTTAAGGCTTGAGCTTTTACGAACTCAACCACTTTACCCGCTTTAACCTATCGCATTTTTTTATGCAAATTAATAAAAAGGGAGAACTGGCTAACTGGCCAGGACTTGACAAAGCACACGTCCTGTAGAACATGTTTTTATTTAGTTAATATTTTTCTATTTTAGTATTCAAAATATCTTATATTTTTCTATTTTAGTATTCAAAATATCTGTAAGTACCTTTATAATGTGAGATTTATAGCTCTAAAGTTCCTAGTTATGTTTGCAATACATTTCTGTAAATGTCTGAAAACTGTTTCCTTGCATGGATATTGGCCAAGGCATCAACATTCATAGCTTTTGAAACATTGTCGCTTTATAAAACCAGAGATGTTCAGTTTTTATGTGTACTAAACTTTATTTATGGCGTGCTGTCCTTAGCCATGACACTACAGCAGATTTACTGCAGGAAAGGTGTAGTCGCGAATTTGCAAAATACATTATCTTTATCGACATAAATCTTTATCGACACTTGAACACAATTTAAGAGCGTCTACTGGTGTCAATGACATACAGGAATATTCTTGAACAATAATCTTGGGTAAAAAGAGACAGAAGATACTTCATGCTGTGGCTATGAAATATGATTTACGTGATTATAAGAATCATAATTTAGTTTAGTATATTATCATTTGTAGATTTAGCTTGTTCAGTTTTTTATGAAGCAATTGCTATACAGCAGTACTAATATACAATCGAATAGTGTTGTTTGGAAAATATGATATTTTTCCGTGATTTCTACGACGGTAATTTAATAAATTTATTCATATACTATATATACTGTATATATATATATATATATATATATATATATATATATATATATATATATAATAATATTTATGTATATATATATATATATATATACTGTATATATATGTGTATATGTATATATATATATATATATATATATATATATATATATATACAAATATAATGAATTGTGTATATATCATTATCGTTGTGCATATATCATCATCATCAGGTCTTGAAAGTTCACTGCAGGACAAAGGCCCCAGACATTTCTTTCCACTTCCGTCTGTTTATGGTCTTTCTATGCCAGTCTATACACGCAGATTTTCTTAGATCGTCAACCCAACTTACTTCCTGTGCTTGGTTGTAATCTCTAGGAACCCATTCTGTTATTCGTAATGTCCATCTATATATCATTGTTATTATATATTTTGCCCATGTCCATCTCCTTTCCTTATATGGTAGAATATCCTTTTCTTTAGTTTGCTCTCGTATCCATGTTGCTCTTTTTCTGTCTTAGTGTTATTCCCTTCACTATTCTTTATATAGCTCTTGAGTTGTAACTAGCTTATGTTCCAAGGTTTTAGTAGAGCGTGAAGTTTCTGATGCATAAGTTAATATTGGTAGGGCCATTTAGTTGAATAGTTTTCACTTCAGAGAAAGTGACATTTTACATTTCCTAATTTCATTTTGTTTACCAAAAGCTCTCCATCCCATGTGTATCCTTTTAATTTCGGTCTCATATCCTGGGGAAACATTGACTGTTTGTCCTAAGTACGTATATTCTTTAGCAATCTCTAGAGGTTCATCCATAACCCTGGATTGTTGTGTGTGCGCATTTTCATTGAACATTATCTTAGTTTGACTCATATTAATTTTTAGTCCTACATTTCTGCTTTCTTTATTCAAATCTTTCATCTTTTTCAATTCTTCCCATGATTCACTAAACAGAATTGTCATCTGCTAATCTTAATCTGTTAAGGTACTCTCCTTTAATATTAATTCCTACATTTCACCAATCTAAATTCTTAAGTACTACATTTAGTCATGCTGTGAATAATTTAGGATAGATAGGGTCTCCCTGTCTACCTCTTTTCTCAGTCGGGGTTTTCTTACCATTTTTTTTTTTTGTAGTTTAGGATTGCTGTACTTTCCGTCTAGATATCTTCAAGTGTTCTAACATACGATTCATAGATTCCCTTACTACTGATGCTTTAACAGAATCCAAAGCTTTCTCATTGTCTGTAAATACATAGTGGTTTGTCATACTCTGTTGATTTTTCCATTAGCTGGTTAATACATGGATGTGGTCTTTTGTTGAATGCCCACTTCTAAAGCCTGCTCTCTTTTGTGAATTAATATAATGATAAGTTTTCAGTTATGATATATATATGCATATATATATGTATATATATATATATATTTAATTTTGTTATATAATTATATTTAAACATATTTATAGATATATATTATATACATATATATTTTGTGTATATATATACTGTATGTATCTATATATATGTGTATATTTATGTATCTATGTGTATATATTATATATATATATATATATATATATATGTATATTTATGTATCTATGTGTGTATATTTATATATATATATATATATATATATCAATGGGATCACTGTTTTATTGATTGACAAATTAAATAACTGTCCTTGATTTTGAATATACTCTGTTTGAAAGTTAAGATTAACAGCATAGCTGAGAGAGATTACCCTTAGCTCCTAGGAGCTAAGACAGAAACTTTTACCCAAACATTACTACTGTCATATTCAAAAGTAAATGCTGGAGCCAACGTTATTGTAGCATTGCATGTAAGGAGGCACTGTGAGTAACGTTGCATCTACAAGAAATATAATAAACCTACGTTTCTTAGAAGTGAATTGTATGTCTGACCATTTCTACTGCTTTGCTGGGAAAGAGATGCTCTCTCAACTTCTTATAATTACAGAATTCTGAGGATAATTAGAATCTCTGTTTGCTGCCATTATTGAATTATAGGGAAACAATTACTAAACTTAATATTGATTACTACTCTGTTGCTGTGGTATAATTACTTGGTCCTATCCTAGGTTACTGTATTACTTTGAAATTAAAAGTACGTCGTATTTAGCTTTTGTATTTTTAGGGAAATATAATTTAGAATAACACCGTTTTTGCACTACTTTGAAAAAGTACACGTAGTCATAGATCATTACGCCTACTTGGTTGCTTAGAAATCAATATTTCGACCACATGTTGGTACCACTGTATTGGTCGGATATAAATACTTGAACCATTGTTGCTACACCAATGCTTGGATGTAGATACTTTCTGTAATGGTTTCATTACATTTCTGGGAAATAAATCCTTAGTATACCGTCTTCATTGCATTACATGGATTTATTTATTTGGTGTAACATCATTACTGTATTTCTCTGCAATTAATGCACAGCTTGATGGCCGTATTACGCCAGTAAAAAATTCCCGTAAAAAACTGTAAAAGTCCTGGAATAAAATGTTGCCTGACATTTTCTGTTTTAAAAACGGATATATTGTCGCAAAGGAGTGATATTACAGTCACCACCCATAAAAGATAGTAGCAAAGTAGGGTAAAATTACGGTCGCCCGTATTTCACAGAAATACGTCCGAGAACAGTGTATTTTTACGGAGAATTTCCGATGAAAATTACGTTTTTTTAATACTGTACACTGCTTGAAAAATAAATACGTTGGTTAAAGTTCAAGTATAGTTATTAACGAAGAATTCCTATATAATTACTCAAATGAAACAGACAAAAGACGGCATTTCTAATAATTTTTTGTACATTAAATTGAATGGATCGGATATTTTCCCTTCAGCCATTAACATCACGGTTACAGTATAAGGACCTTGACTACTCACCAAAGAAGATAGTATATCGTTCTCGAATTAGGACAAAAATTAATGGAGTATACTTTTTTCCTTTAGAGATGGAGGTCTTTTTTTTATTAAAGTTTTATGTGGCAAGGATGACAGATCAGTTATCAATCATCCTTGGCATGTGATTTGACATCCTTTAATGTAGCCATGCATATCATCCCTCACAATTTTCTTCATACAATGCCATGGTAAACTGGTAAACAATTTTAATTCCCGCAATAATGACATTAAAGAATGAGCTTCAGGCTTTGCTGAAAATTCAATTTTGCACATTATCGCAAGTATTTTATATTTCTTTACAAAGCTGGGATTAAAACTAATTGCAATTATAGCATCGGTGATGATTTTTAATCTACGAATATTGATTCCTTAAGCTTTTCTGAACCGACCACCTTAAGGTGAGCCCTTAGTGTCCCCAGCAACGACATTTGGCCGTTCAGCTCGGTCCCCTTATGAAGTAAGGTAAATGAGGGGTCGACAGTTTTAAGGTGGCCAAGCGATGAGGTCGTTGTAGGGTGATTTGACTTTATGGGAGCTTTGTGGTTGGTTCAAGCCTCTAGGGAAAGGAAGTATATGAGAGAGAGAGAGAGAGAGAGAGAGAGAGAGAGAGAGAGAGAGAGAGATCTTTACTTTATTAAAAAAATTTCCAACAATTTATTAATTTGTCTTACAAGTGTTAAGAAATGTAGAATTATAGGATTCCAAACGACAAGTATCAATATTATTATTGGAATTTTTATCTTCAAGGGAACCTCATTTTAGAAAATCCATTTGATTGGCCTTTGTAAAAAAACAATGACCCACTTAGTGGATCCTGGTAAAAACTATTGTCAGCGTTTCAAGGAATCCGAAATGTGAATCGTTAAAAAGTCTATCTCGTCTCCCCCCCCCCTCCTCCCACCTTCCCCTCCTCTTCGCGTTTATTCCGCCAGTGCCCCTAATTCAGCCACTTGAGATCCTTTCCCCCTTTCCGCCGTCACTATCACTTCCCGAGCCATTTCCTGTTAGCGGAACCCCAACCATCCGAAAGGAATTTGAGAGAGAGAGAGAGAGAGAGAGAGAGAGAGAGAGAGAGAGAGAGAGAGGCAGCAGCAGCAGCGGAGCGGTAATTAAGTTTCACTGGTTGTGGGACGTTCAGGCCAGGATCATCATTATTCACACCTCAAAGATCACCAATACCTTCGACGCGCAAGGTCACCAGAATTATGAGATCTGGTCTGGGAGACGGAGCCAGGCAACCGAAAAAAGGAGCTGCATTAGAAGGCCAAGGATGTAAGTTGGGGAAGGGCAATCGAGGCGAAGCTGCCAAAGTCCAGAGAGAGAGAGAGAGAGAGAGAGAGAGAGAGAGGGGGGGGGGGGGCAATATGGCGAAGGGAATAATTTTTTTGAGGTTCACAATTTTTGCCTTATTGACTCCGCAACCTTCTTTGGTTTCTTTTAGCAATTTATATGATGTAACACACACATTAATTATCTCTGCAGCTATTAATATATCTAAGTTTATTGCTATTCGTTTAATATTATATCTAAGCCGACGGAAGTTTGTTGAAATATAGATTTATTTTAGTTTTCGTATTATGTAATCTTTTTCTAAATTCTTCCCTTCTTTCCTTGTCTCTTGGGTGAACTTATTACACAATGTCCGTTCGTACGATTGGTAACAGTTTATTACATACTATTTCCGGTGCTACTATAGCGTGAGGTCTACCACACTATAGCGTGAGATCTACCTCCTGTTAGTACTATAGCGTGAGGTCTACTGCTGAATTATTCGCCCCTCATAGATAAAACACATTTCATACATTTGTTTAAGAAATAAACACTTAATTTAAAAATATCTTAGAAATGACTTAAATGGATCATTGGATTTCTAATTACATTAAAAAAGGAATAGAGGTAAAAATAAACATGTTATCATATATTTCCATACATTTTTTCTAGCGATACACTTCGTACATCAAACATATTATCATATATTTCCATACATTTATTTTAGCGATACACTCTTTGTACATCAAACATGTTATCATATATTTCCATACATTTATTCTAGCGATACACTCTTCGTACATCAAACAGGTTATCATATATTTCCATACATTTATTCTAGCGATACACACTTCGTACATCTTCTAAGAATGATACAAATAGATCATTGGAACTTTTTTCTCATCACCTTCCAGCAAAAAAGATCAAGATGAGACTGGAACAGCTGACGACCAACACCTCGCATTCTCCTTCAGCAACATTTTTAGTACCTTCAATCGATGATATCTCTTTTAGGCCGAGGGAAAAACTGATTTAGGAGCTTGCTTGCTTGTCAGATTGCCCAGCCCTTATGGCTGGACACGGGCTCTTGCGTTGGCAGCCCGTCAATTTAGGAGCTCCATTTGCTTCCTTTTATATGGACAGGTCACGTTTTTTGATGGATTTGGGCAGTTCACATGTTCGATGGTTAGGTGCAAGACTCCGGGACGCTGGTCACGCGGTAGACCTCACCCTCCACCTGGGTAGGCGACATATGGCGGTAGACCTCACGCTATAGTAGCACCCTATTCCCAACATGGCGAGCGATTGTGACGCAGTTCTGATAGGCCCTGCTGCTTCCTCCGGTGCCTTAGATGACCGCGGAGGTAGCAGCAGTAGGGGATTCAGCATTATGAAGCTTCATCTGTGGTAGATAACGGGGGAGGGTGGGCTGTGGCACCCTAGCAGTACCATCGGAACTCTGTGGAGTTCCTTGTCAGGCTGGGAGGAACGTAGAGAGTAGAGGTCCCCTTTTTGTTTTGTTTCATTTGTTGACGTCGGCTACCCCCCAAAATTGGGGGAAATGCCTTGGTATATGTATGTATGTATGTATTCCGAAAATTTTTCGCCTCCTCACTCCTCTTGTATTATGCATACACTTCGTTTTAGCACTTACATTCTAATGTTGATCTAAAAAAAATCTTCACTTTTATCATGATGTTGGGATTTTCATCCAACTCCTTTTCAGATATTTCAGCGTTCCTTCCTTTAACTAAATCCATGATTCATTCTTTCTTTTATCATAAGTTGTCCAGAACACATAATTGAACCCCGGATAAATGTTTATCCATAATC
Organism: Palaemon carinicauda; assembly: GCF_036898095.1. Classification (NCBI taxonomy): domain Eukaryota; kingdom Metazoa; phylum Arthropoda; class Malacostraca; order Decapoda; family Palaemonidae; genus Palaemon; species Palaemon carinicauda. Next base: position 41,567,604 of record NC_090757.1, on the reverse strand, counting down.
TCATTCATTGTTCCTTCTTAAACTTAGTTTAGCCTCGCATTTACGCTCTTCCTGAGATAATTTTCCTTCTGTCGAGAACTTTCAGCTGTCGCTAATATTTTTTCATAATTCACGATAACTCATCGTAATTACAACTATTCTGATTTTGTTTTCCTACTTTATTTTATCCATGTAAAGTAAACAGTTAAACACACAACTTCCTACTGAAATCCTCACCATGTCCATTGCCATTAAATTCGTTCGTCATTATCAATATACAGTATTTCTCTCTCATGTGGGATCGCCGCCATAAGCCCTATGATTATATCCTTGATAAATCACTCGGAAAGCAAAGGTCGTGACAAGATCTTTCTTTCCCCCCTTTTCTCTCAATTTCCCCTTTATCTTTTCCTACACCCCTCACCCGTTCCTACCAGGTGGCAGTTCCCAGGCAGTGTTGGCAAGGAGCCCGTCCTTCAAGTGGTTCGTGGATGGCGGTTTGGAGAAGAGGGGGATGGATGCTGATGAAAAAATCAGAAATATAATATACTCCTTGCCATATTCTGTGGTTGATGAGAGAGAGAGAGAGAGAGAGAGAGAGAGAGAGAGAGAGAGAGAGAGAGTGTATATTTCATGTACTTTTCATTGATCTTGTATATAGGTGTTACCACTTGAACATGTCGGGTATTCCTAGTATCCTTGCAAATGAGGCATCTCCAGTTTCCCATATTATTATTATTATTATTATTATTATTATTATTATTGTTGTTGTTACTTGCTAAGTTACAACCTTAGGGAAAATAGCCTACTGAGGAAAAGAAAATAAACCAAAATAGAAGTGTTTAACTATTAAAATAGAATATTTTAAGAACAGTAACATTAAGATGAATCTTTCATATAAAAACTATAAAAACTCTAAAAACAAGAGGAAGAGAAATTAGATAAGTGTTTCCGATTGTACCCTCAAGCTAGAGAACTCTACCCCAAGAAAGTGGAAGACCGTGGTACAGAGGTTATGGCACTACCTAAGACTAGAGAATAATGGTTTGATTTTGGAGTGTCCTTCTATTAGAAGAGCCGCTTACCATAAAGAGCCTCTCCTACCTTTACCAAGAGGAAAGTAGCCACTGAACAATTACAGTTCAGTAGTTAACCCCTTGAGCGAAGAAGGCTTTTCTGATAATCTCAGTGTTGTCAGGTATATGAGGACAGAGGAGAATATGTAAGAAACAGGCCAGACTATTTGGTTTGTGTAAGCAAAAGGAAAAGAAGCCTTAACCAGAGAGAAGGATCCAATGCACTACTGTCTGGCTAGTCAAAAGAAATAACAACAGCAGAGGCAAAATCCTAGATATCGACCATAGTCTAGGACTTGTGGGCTTCCCCAATCTCACCATCCATAGTTCAAAAGGATTCTGTGGCGTACTGTAGCTGTGCATTCAGAGATGCAAAGTTTTTTTAGTCTTTTAAGATCCACTCCTTATTATCTACGGATTTCTTGAGAGCTGCTGTTGTTACCTTAGGTGCTGTCTAGTGGATATGAAGTCAAAGTTTCTCAAGTCCCCGATGAGTTTCGAAAATTATTATTCATTTAAGGGTTAATATCTTCACTGGGTATACCTTTCAGATCCAGTTCTTCCCATCTGTCAGTTTTGCCTTGGTTCAAAGGCAAAGTTATATCTAAAAATTTAAAAATTTCTTTCAAAATTCTTGCATTTTCGTAATAACTTTAGATGTCTTGAGATGGGGCTTACACTACAGCCCACGTTCATGGCAGTTCAGATCCCGACCAGTCTAAATTGAATAATTTTAACCGATTGTTTCTTGAACGGTTGTTAAAGCTACTAGTTTGCAATGATAGGTCTATCTTGATGTGTTTAAAGAGTAAATTATTATGCTTTAATAGTGATAAGAGTAATGAATCCAGGATGAATATGTACTGTAGAACATTGTTGAAGAGGGGCAGCCAACTTAAGTAAGATAATTTGAAGTAGATGGAAGAAAAATTAAATATGATTAGTGATGTCTTGCAAAGCATAGAATGAGCTTTATTAAATATGCACATTATTAATGACTCATCAGTGTGTGTTTAGTTTCAATTTTGATGGACAAATTCCGTACCTCTCGGTTTGACTCTGGGCACAACTCTAAAGTGAACTTTTATTTTACTTAATTTACTTACGTGTTTATTAAAGTCTGTCATACTGACAAAATTCGGGACATACAGTATTTGATGGACTTGTACTAGCCAGACTTTGATAATGAATAATAACCTATCGGCTTGAAGGGTGGTTTGACATGGAGTTTACAACGAAGTAGGAATCGAGTGCAGGATTTTTCAGACGCTAATGTATAAGGTAAAAAAATATTAAAGCCGTGCTTTCGTAGATTTGACACATCTACCGTAAATTTCTTCTAGTTGATTTATGTTCATCAATGGATTTTTCATTTTTATGTTTTCTTTGGTGAAATTGATAGTGTTTATTTTGTAGAAAGTTATACTTGTGGGGCATTTGAAATTTAAAGTAGATTGAAACAATGGAAAAGAGTATTTTGTATTCTGTAGAAATAAAAGGTGCACGGATATATGGAATTAGGGAATTGTAGAGAGAGAGAGAGAGAGAGAGAGAGAGAGAGAGAGAGAGAGAGAGAGAGAGAGAGAGAGAGAGAGAGAGAGAGAAATCAACAACCAAAACACTTTTTATTATCAGGATCCTCTTCATATGTCAGGGAAATGAGGTACATATTTTGAGCGAGAGAGCCTGAGAGGGAGAATGACATTATACGAATACGGAGTTTGCGTATGATATTAAATATTCTGGTTATTTTCAGAAAAAGAATGTACATATAATATTTTAGAACCAAGGGTAACTCTGGCCGAGATTATATTTTTCCCCGTAAAGCGAAAAAGATAAGAAAACTTAAAACGGGAAAAACTTTTATAAAGTAGGAAAAAAGCTCTTTAAGAAACTTGTACCCTCCGATATCTTGTAATGTAACTGTATGGTTTGCCATTAAGTAAATAGCAATACAGCCGTTAGGGAACCCGTTGTGCTCTACTCAATTAGGCACTAAGTAAGCATTTGAGAAGGAAACAGTCACCATAGATTAACCTCAAGGCTGACATTACTAACGCCGTAGAGGTGTAATGAGGTCTAATAACACTAAATATTGAAAGGGAGAGGGGGAAAATTCTCTCTCTCTCTCTCTCTCTCTCTCTCTCTCTCTCTCTCTCTCTCTCTCTCTCTCTCTCTCTCATACATATATAAATATATGTGTATATATATACACATATATAAAATGTATGTATATATATATTTTATTTGTGTATTATATATATACACACTATATATACACTATATATATATACATATATATATATATATATATACATATATATATATATATATATATATATATATATATATACATACACTGTATATATATGTATATATAATATATATATATATAAATATATATACATATATATACACATGTATGTGTATATATATTATATATATATATAATACATATATGATACATATATATATTTCTCTCTCTCTCTCTCTCTCTCTCTCTCTCTCTCTCTCTCTCTCTCTCTCTCTCTCCAGAAACTAAATCCAACTCCGGTTGCTTATTATTTTTGTAAAGCAAGCAAACATGCGCAAACTAATGATTACTTTAGAATTGTGTATTGATGATTACGCCGTCATACAATGATGAAGAAAAACCTACTCCTTATTCTCCTCATTCTCTTTCACACACACACACACACACACACACACACACACACACACACACACACACACACACACACACACACACACACACACACCTACCTTGACCGGCTATGTTAACATAACTGACTGGTAAAAAGGAAAGACTTAAAAAAAAAAAATAACGAGATAATGAGTGGCAGCGGATATTTGCATTGGCAATATAAACAGTGGATACGAGAAG
>NC_090757.1:41551165-41558665 GCF_036898095.1 Palaemon carinicauda | reverse complement strand
GGAATTATAACTAATTAACCAATCCATATTTTTATAAGACTACTATATCTGGCATTAAGTCCGAATGATTTTATTTGACGACTATAAGAAAATTGATATTTTCCTTTATTTCTTCCTCATGATATTCTCATGGACTCCCGTAACTTACATTCCAGTGGATAAATAACCGATTTTATAGGGTTTAACATATTCCTTTTTTATTACCTTTATTCAAACCTCTGATAAGGACGGCTTGACGTAATTGTTCTGATTTTACCTCATGGTATTAAAGACCCTACATAAAAATTAATAACTTTTTTCTCTGTGAAGGAAACCAACATTTACTGTAAAACAAAAGATTTACGATACGAATAAATGTTGAATGTTCGTTGGAAACTAAATGTTTATCAACTGCAAAACCTGAAACATTCATGAGTCTCATAAAACTCTACCTTGCAACGAATTCTATTTAACGTAATGTCTCGATTTTATTATCCGTTCGCAAATACATAAATACTTCCGCCACCGTGCAAAATAATGTTGCAAGCACTTTCTCAGTTTAAAGTGATTTAGAATGTTATATGACCCGTGAAATGGATGGATATCGAAAAAATAAAATGCAAAATAACTGACTCACCCCCGTAAAAAATGTCTAATTCATGATTATTTTATCTTCATTACCCAAGTAAAAGTTGAAAAGTTTTTGGAATATTATATCTCTAAAAATAAAAGTGGTCCTCATAATATGAAGGAGAAAGTCCAGGATGAAAAGTTGAGATAAAATATACCAACTTATGAATAGAAAAATAAACAGAGGACAAAAATTCAGTTCATGTATGAAATTAGAAATATTCTGTTGAATAACACGGGGATAGTTTAGTTACTGAGAGACTCATTTTTCTTTCCTAAATGCTAAATTTCTAGTCCGGGAACGTCATAGGTATAACGCAAATAGAATTTTATATTTACCCGGAGGGATAAAAAAGTTTTGGGGAAAGTATTCTCGTCTACATAAATATTTAAAGGCAACTCATGAATGACAAAGGCAAGGGACATTGCCATTGCCCTATCAAGCAGGAAAATGCCACAGACACTGACCATATATATATATATATATATATATATATATATATATATATATATATATATATATATATATATATATATGATCAGGACCCAAGCCCCCTCTCCACCCAAGTTAGGCCCAAGGAGGCCCAGGCAATGGCTGCTGATGACTCAACAGATAGAACTACAGGCTCCCTCAAACCTCCCATCCTTAACTCACAAGGATGGTGAGGTTGCAGCTACCAAAGAAACTAACGAGTTTGAGCAGGACTAGAACCTCAGTCTGGCGTTCACCAGTCAGGGACGTTTCCACATCAGCCACCACACCCATAAAGGGAAGAGGCCTCTGTGATTTTTTTTTTTTAAGCAAAATTAATCAGGACATGATATAATAGGAGTCTTTAGAAATCTAGGGTCTTCAGTATTAAAGCTATGAAAGATAGTTTGTTGTTCGAGAATTCCCTGGGTTTTAGGGCTATTATTGCATTAACAATAATTACTTGGCTTAGAAGATTACTTAATTAATGTATTTATTTTACTCTTATTATTTATCATTTATTTCATGTAAAATAATGGATTCGGTTAGCTCTGTAAGAGCCGATTTTTTGGTTCTCATTAGGCTGGTTAATCTACCCTCTTTTTGATAGTTGAAATTAAAACTATCGTCTATCTTTTTGCAAACTCTTGTAGGGGCCAGTGGTGAAGGGCAAGAGTCGTGGGGAAAGAGAGCAAGTGTGAACTCCAGTTTATTAAACAAAAACTATCTTTGTTATAGGAAGTGAATGTGTACACATTACGAAAATGTTGCTGTAAACAACGTAAAAATAATGTTGCTGTAACCAATGTAATAATAATGTTTATATAAACAATGTAATAATGAATGGTATCAAGTGGAATGGTATCGACCGCTGATTAACACAGTGTCTGTGATTCCAAATTAGATGACCTTGATAGTAAATGTGTATATAGTAGTGAATAATGACCTTATTGCGAAATAATGATACAAAACACCATCGTTTTGCAGTGTACTGTAAATTGCGAAGTGGCAACAAAAAGCAAGTTCAAATTAGTTAATACATTGCATTTGCTTGTAAATAGCAGGGTAAGGGGAAAAGTAGGAAGATGTATGCAGAGGTGTCAAAAGGATAGGAGGCCTAATTGGTAACGTTTCTGACTGATGATCGCCAGACTGCGGTTAGTCTCTCGCTCAAACTCGTTAGTTCTTTTGGTCGTTGCAACCTCACGATCCTTAGAAGTTGAGGATAGGGTGTTTGGGGGAAACTATATGTCTATCTACTGTCATCAACCGCCATTGCCTGGTCCTCCTTGGTCCTAACTTGAGTGGAGAAGGGGCTTGGCCGCTGATCGTATGCATATATATTCAGTATCTAGGGCACTGTTCTGCTTGCTAGGGCAATGTCACTGTCCCTTGCCTCTGCCATTCATGAGCGGCCTTTAAATCTTTAAACCTGATGAAATAAGGATAAGTGCCAGCAGAAAAGCGTGTTTATTATAGATGGTTGGCTGCATGCTTGCTCTTCACTATGGAAGGTTGCCGTGTGTCGAGTGGATTTGGAATGCATGAAGGGATTGTAGAGCCAGCTTCCATCTCGAGGAGTGACGTTTGGTTGTTGAATGTGAATGAGAGTAAAATGGTTGGAGTTGTTGATGTGGAAGAGGTCTGAGATAAGATAAGAGGTGAATGTGGTAATGTATGTCGGGAAATCCGATGTTTTACTGATTGTGGGTTTATGTCCTTTTAAGCAGTTTAAGTATGGATGAGACGATTAACATTTAGTCCAAGTAAAGGAAAAAAAGAAAAAAAAAAAAGACTTCGTAAATAAGAAAGACAAAAACAATTTCTCCAGTCTCTCTCTCTCTCTCTCTCTCTCTCTCTCTCTCTCTCTCTCTCTCTCTCTCTCTCAGCCGGAGGCTTATCGTGTTAAATAAAAAATAATTATGCCAATCTACATGAGAACTGGATAGTAGAACTAAATATCGTCTTTTAATTTTGAAAATAATTTAGTTCTGAAACATTTGGTTAATGATGTATTTGAAATGAGTTATCCTTCATGATAACTTCTCATTTATATGAAAATGACTCAATTGTAAATAGACCAAAATGATGTGGATTTTTCTTTATATGTATAATAGAATTTGATGCGGAAAATACTGATACTTTGATGTATTATGGCGTGACAACTGTTTAGAAAGATTCTAGTCAAATAATTGATATATTCAGAGATCAAACCGGTCCAAAAAAAAAAAAAAAAAAAAAAAAAAAACGGAGGAAATAGATATGCACAATAAAATTTGATGCGGAGTGTACTGATACTTTGATGTATTATAACGTGTGACAACTGAAAAAGAATCGTTGGACATTTCATTTTAAATATAATGTAAAAAGATAAAAAAAGTTCCTTCTGAAATGAAGTTTGGTAAGCTGTCCGTAAGTGTTCATATAAAGCGTTCACTCAGAGACGAATTGCCCTATTCGAGATATTCCAGTTTGATAACAGTGGGGTGCGCTTCAACTAGGCATGTGAAAAGATAGAAAAATATCAGTTTCAAATGTTTTTTTTTTTTTTTTTTTTTTTTTTGCTGGAAGAAAAGGCCGTTATTTACTGATGTCGAGGGCAAGAATTGGATCATGGAAATGGTAAAAGGTCGGTGATAACTGGAGATTGATTTTTTTTTCTTTTTTTTTTTTCAAAGTGATACTTCGATGATTTAACGGATATGCTTCCTTGATTAGCAGGCTGAAAAACTAATATTAGAATAACCCTATTAATGACCATTTTTTTGAAGAGTAATTTCCGGATGGAAGTGAGTCGTATAAAGTAGTTGTTATATTTTTCTCAGCCTTTTTCCAGCATTTGATACAGTTAGTTATGAAAATGATGAAGATGCTGGTTGGCAGTGCTGCCAATACGCCTCGCAAGGTGCACTTTATGCTCCAGTAATGGGTTTCAGCTGCGCCCCCTTCCGTCTCCAGCTCCACCCTCTTTTAAGCTTTCTACTGGACCTGCTTTTGTTTCCTTTCTTCCGTCTTGGATTTTACTTCATTGTACATTAATATGGGTTTCTCCCCCCTTTGTATCAGTGTGCTGAAAGGCTTCCCCGGCCCCATCGCAGTGCCTTCTGCCTTGAATTCCAAAATCATGAAATCCACCGAATCTGTCTCCCCCCGAGAGGTCTGTTCGGTGTGTAGTTTTTTTTTTCTGGAGTATTTACTCACTACTTCCTATGTTAGGGGTATTCTATTTTAATTGCGGACACAATGACGTAATTCAGTAATTGCTCTTAACTTTTTGTAAACTTCGAACAGTTTTTGTTTTCGTTGTGAAGTCGGTGAATGAAATGGCCAAAAGCTAACTAATCATTAGGTTTGATTTTATCAATATGCAAACCTCTTAATTAGTTAATTTTATATTTTCATCAGTGCAAATATGTGAACATGCATGTTATGTTGCTCATGCATATATTCAAATGTTAAGTTAGTCTTAATCAGGAAATATTACTAATAATGGCTATGAATAAACGTAAACTTGATTACTTCTATAGGTATAGCCAGCCTTCAGTGAATAAATGGTCATCTTGTAATTCTAAAGTAGGAGGGATGACATCATTTTAACCAGGCTGATTATTGGCTCTTCATATGCAGCCCATAGTTATTTAATGAAATGTGGGAAAGGGAGACAAGCCCCTCTTTGTAATACCCGTCTTGTGCCTATTGATATTAAACATATAGTAGTAGATTGCACTGTTTTTAATCTTCAGAGAACACACACACTCCAGGAAAAACCGTAAGAGATATACTGGGGGAAATTATAATATGTAAATATATATATATATATATATATATATATATATATATATATATATATTATATATATATATATATATATATATATATATATATATATTTTATCTATATATGTATATATATACATATATATACACATACATATATATTCACACATATACATATATATACACATATACATATATATACACATACAGAGTATTAAGTTTCTTCAAGTTTTTATTACTTTTATTAATTTATAAATATAATTTTTCATATCGTATTTAGATGTTGATGTAGGAAAGTGATGTGATTGGTTTTATAGGTTGAAGTGAAGCCAAATGGTATGTCTGTACTGATACGGTTGACAAAGTTTGTATCATATACGGCTGAATGACCTATGATGCCCCAGTGCTTGGTTTGAGGCCTAAGTTTTATAATCCAATCCAATCCTGATGTTATAGGAAGTGTACTGTTAAGGATCATGAATAGAATATTTTACGTGATCATCCTGAGATATTAGGCTCGAAAACATGAAGGAATGCTAGATCCTCAGCGTAGGGAGTCAGGTTTATTTAATAATGCTTTATGAAGGTAGCATTTCAGATAGAACTTGGTGATCGAGATTGCTATATTTCTTTTTTAGGCATGAGAAATTATTCAATTTTATTTTTTGTATTTTTTGATTAGTCATAAAAAATCATGATTTTTTTTAATGATAGCTGTGATACCAAAGCCTTAATTGTCTCAGTGGTAGCTCTCCAAATTATGAATAAATGTCAGAACGTGGCGGCAAGTACCCAAGCATTGCACTTCTTGCGTTATGCCAAAAAACCTATTGTTGCAAGTGAGAAAGTAAAATGTATAAAAAATGTTGAAGTTTGAGGCTACACTGAACGTCTACCCATTATGGTAAGATGATGCGTTAGTTCATGATAAAACTCCGATTTAATTTAGTGGTGAAAACTTGGGTGATAATTCAGAAGTTTGTCCTGGGGAAAAAATTGACGCAAAGAAGCTCAAATCTTACTCAAAATTATCATAATTTTTTTTTTTCCCCCAGAGGAGATAAATGTAAAGAACTCTCAGCTTATGAGTAACGTAGTTCCACAGAATATGCAAAAATAACATTGGAAGTAAGGTCAAGGTAAACGCTTATGTTTTTCGATAGAGGTATCTGATCCTTTTTTTCATCCTTCGCGTGACCTATCACATAAAATAGGACACAACATATCAGTGAATTGTTGTGTAAATTGCTTGCTCGAACGCTCCCATTTGATACAAGGTTGATGATACGTGAACAGAACAACCCCGTCTCTCTCTCTCTCTCTCTCTCTCTCTCTCTCTCTCTCTCTCTCTCTCTCTCTCTCTCTCTCTCTCTCTCTCTCTCTCTCTCATTATATATATGTAAGTATATATATATATGTATATCTATGTGGGTAAATATATATATATATATATATATATATATATATATATATATATATATATATATATATATATATATATATATATATATATATATGTATGTATGTATGTATGTATGTATGTATGTATGTATGTATACTATACCCACGAAGGGAAAGCTGTAGTTTGTACTTTGATTTTATTACTGGCATCGAAGGACTCACTAAGAGAATAAATATACAGTAGTATCGTATTTATGCAGAAGAATGTGATCCTTAAGCTGTCAGTTTCTTGATGATTCCAGAAAAGTCATATTTTAGAAATAGAGGATAATATTGGAGTAAAGAAAAAGTTTAAATTTTGACCTTGTTTACTGGTAGTCAAGAGATATTCTGTAATGTAATCTTAGCCAGTGGGCAGCCAAAGCATTATCTATAAATAGTCATTCTGTAATGTAATCATAGTCAGTGGGCACCCAAAGCATAATCAATAAATAGTCATTCTGTAATGTAATCCTAACCAGTGAGCACCAAAAGTATTATCAATAAATAGTCATTCTGTAATGTAATCGTAGTCAGTGAGCAGCAAAAGCATTATAAATAAATAGTCATTCTGTAATGTTATCCTAACCTGTGAGCAGCAAAAGCATTATCAATAAATAGTCATTCTGTAATAAAATCCTAGCTAATGAGCAGCCAAAGCATTATCAAGAAATAGTCATTCTGTAATGTAATCCTAGCCAGTGAGCCCCAAAAGTATTATAAATAAATAGTCATTCTGTAATGTAATCCTAACCTGTGAGCAGCAAAAGCATTATCAATAAATAGTCATTCTGTAATGTAATCCTAACCTGTGAGCAGCAAAAGCATTATCAATAAATAGTCATTCTGTGATGTAATCCTAGTCAGTGGGCAGCCAGAACATTATGATAAAATAGTCATTCTGTAATATAATCCTAACCAGTGAGCAGCCAAAGCATTATAAATAAATAGTCATTCTGTAATCTGATCCTAGTCAGTGAACATCCAATGCATTATCTATAGATAGTAATTCTGTTTTTAATCCTAGCCAGTAAGTAGCCAAACTATTATCAATAAATAGTCATTCTTTAATGTAATCCTAGCCAGTGAGCAGTCAAAGCATTATTAATAAATAGTTATTCTGTAATGTAATCCTAGCCAGTGAGCAGTCAAAGCATTATCAATAAATAGTCATTCTGTAATGTAATTCTAGCCGGTAAGCAG
>NC_090757.1:41526165-41538665 GCF_036898095.1 Palaemon carinicauda | reverse complement strand
ATTTTCCCTACCCTGTTATTATAATAAACTCCAGTGGCATACGAAATGTAATATAGTAGCATTCGAAGAAGTTGAAGCTACGAAAGAATATATGGAAGAACTATAATAGAAATTTAACTAGAAACTAAAAGTAAGATAACGATTATTTAGAAGAGGAATGTTAGATAATTAGGATGGTCCTTTAAAGTGAGTGGTAAGGTTAAAGAAAAGGGTTGCGGTTTGAGAGGCTCAAGTTTACGGGATTTTGGGTTTGGCTGAAGTCCTAAGTCGCACCATAGTCAATTTCATGGAAATTCCCACCCTAAAAAGGCCTGCCGCAGAATCTTAAAATGAACTCGTTGGCCGTCTCATTTTGTCTGCAATTTCAGCGCCAAAGTTAATACACATTTAATGAATTCTAAAAGAAAGGTAGAATACAATAAAGGAAAGGGGAATCCCCCTTCTGATTGCCTTTCTTTTTAATGCATCACAGTTAGTTGTAGGTAATTTACGACGGCTGTATTCCATTTGTAACTATTATTCGATTTGCATATTTATAAAGGCAGCATTAAAAGTTGTATAGAAAACCATCAAAGACACTGATCGCAAGATACTAATTCTCACTACCGGTTTTGAAAAAAAGAGAGAGAAAAAAAACAATCTTGGAAAAGTATTAGAATAAGTGGCCTAATTAAACATCGGTTTTCAATAGAAATGTTGTGATAGATACAAAAGTCCGGTTAGTTTTATTGTTTGGAAGTATTTAATTTCGTTTAATTACCCTCCAGAGTGCTGTTTTTTTATATAGAAAATATTTTTTTTTTCAATCGACTATTTTCATTTTGTGTTATTGAAAAGTGGCTTCAAAAGTAGTAATATGATTCATGGTGACTTAACAAATTTCCATCCATTTATTTTCATATTCCTTATTCTCTTATTTGTGATTGCATGAAGTTTTATCTATTAGAAATACTCTTTCTAATTAAGCTAATTTAAAATTGCTTAAAGTACTCTGCACAAGGCATTCTAACCATTATGGCTCATCTTATTTAAATTTTATTTTAACAATATTAACTGATTTCTGAAAGATATGTTAGCTATCTGTATATGATTATATATACGTGCATATATATATATATATATATATATATATATATATATATATATATATATATATATATCATATACATATATTATATATATCATATATATACATATACATATATTATATATATATATATATATATAATATATATATATATATATATAGAGATATATATATATATATATATATATATATAGATAGATATTCAGTTCGTATATGCAATATATATATATTATATATATATATATATGTATGTATGTATCTATATGCATATATATGTATATATATATATATATATATATATATATATATATATATATATATTTAAGTAAGCCATATATTTTAGTACATTAATGATTGAATTCTCTTACCGACCTCGGAATCAGAGTCCGAAGGTGTAATCACTCGAAGACAATAGTATGTAACCGGCCGGAAATCGGCTCCTCGTCCATGATACTTGTATGACAGTGACCGTACTATTTAGCCACTTAGCTAAATGGCACGTTCACTGACATACAAGCATCCTGGTAAAGGGCTCGATTACCACCCGGTCAGATGTTGTCTTTTAAGTGATTTCGCCTTGGGACTCTGATCCCGAGGTCGGTAAGAGAATCCAGATATTAATGTATTGAAATATAAGGCTTTTTTTTGGGCTCAAGCCATGTCGCCTTATGGAAGATCCTATAGGGTAGCTTCCTATTGTATATTACAACTACGGCGATATTCCCAGAGAATTTACCTTAAGGTACCCAGAATTCTAACTCCTGGAGCGAATATCCCTAATGAAAGGGATATCGCGACATATCAGAGGACGTATTCTTGACACGCCACATGGCAATCTGCACCCCAAACAGAGATAACATATCGAAGGGGTCAATTGGCAAGAAAACGAAAACGAGAAAGAAAAAGGGGGAGCCGCTCCCAAGGCTCCCTCTTCTCCTGTTTCGTAAGCGTGCCTGGCGCCAATCCTGGCGCCATCTGTATTCCTTTTTGCGTAGCTTAACAACTCGGTGTTTTTTCCTGCGTTTCTCGCAAATCTTGGATTTATTCATCTTTTCATGGCTTCTCCAACTTTGTCGGCCTCTGATAAGTTGAGTACCATTTCTTTTATGTATAAATGTAGGCTCTTGGTAAATTTTAACGTGATTAATAGTATTAATCTTTGTTACAAGAGCCGTTGCCTACCGGAGGCGTCATGGACGCTGTCGCTCGCTAGGTATGAGTTTTAGTTAGCCAGAGCGACATTCCCGGTTGTTTTGCTTTAATAAATTTTAGCTATTTAGCGTTACATAGGATTTCCTTTCGTGCTTTTAGTATTATTTTGGCGAAGTATTCGCCAACTCTGGCCTACGCTAGGCCATGTAGCCTAGTCGTTTGGTCCTAGTACTTTCCTGCATGATTTTGGTTTTCCGAGTGTTTTAAAATTTTATTGAAGCTTTAGGCTATGTTTTATACATTTAAGATTATGTTGATATTTCCAAGATAGTATACGAGTGAGTTTCGGTGATTTAGGTAATCGATTCTCTTGGTGCCTAGGCTAAGTTGCTTATGGAGCCTTAGTATACTTTCTCATACTCCCCGGTTGCTTTCTTTTCTTCGGAGAAGGTATGCAATCCCTTTCCCTCTGTTTAAGCCTTGGGCTTAACCCTAGTGGTTTATCTGAATTAACTTTCGATACAACTATACTGGGGTGTTACTGTACTTCCCTGTTCCAGTAAGTCTGGTTTCAGAGAGGGACAGAACATCAGAGTTTTTAGTCTGAGTCTGTGTTTGTCTGGCTTGAGGTAGAGTCTCCTTCGCTGGCCTGACACAGACGTAGGAGGCTTGGCCTCCTTAGGTCACTGCCGAAGGTTTCTGTACGAGATGATTCCTTCTTTTGTGATCTAGCAGACTAGTCCTTGTTGCTGTTCTCGGTGGGAGGATAAGATCCTTTCCCTGGGAGTAGCAACACCTTCCTTGCTTTGGTTCACTGGGGGCTGGCAAGTATTGCTGGCCTCCCTCCTTGGATCTCCCTTAGGCTAAGATGAGTTTTCTTGGCTGCGGGTGATTCTTCACTAAAGCAAGGTTGGTAGGACCCTCTTTTGTCCCTTCCCCCTCTATCTCCGTAATGGCCTAGCCATTACAGTACTGTACGTCATTCTACATCTGGACCTAGGATAGGTTAGGATATGGAATTGACTCAGTCCCTTGCCGGCCGGCAGAGTCTGCCGGCCGGCAAGGGTCTTCTGCTTTGAGTGCTGCCCGGACCTCCTTTGGTCCCTCATCCATGCCTGCCTGTAGAGCCAGACGGCATTGGTCAGGAAGCCTGAATTAGATTATCCCCTTCCTTATATGCACTCTTTCGGATTGCCGGGCTTGGAGGTAGTTTACGCTCTTTTCCCGGCATCCATTCTGTTTTCTTCTAGTGCTGTACCCGACCCGCCGGGCAGTCGTAGTCCTCTGGTTCTTTTGCTGCTGGCCGGCATCGGTTGTTTACCTTTGCCGGCCGGCTATTGTCAGCCCTTGTCTGCTGGTCGCTATGAGCAGTGGCCGGCAGCCGGGTACTACCTTGTGTAGTTGCCGGCCGGCAGTCATTGCCGGCCGACATTGGCTGTTGCCGGCCGGCAGTTACTGCCGGCCGGCACATGCATTTGAACCAGCGTTCTGCCGCCTTATAGCTGTTAAGTAGTATACTTTAAAGCTAGTTCGGCCGGCACATTACCTTCTATACTGTACCAGTATTCTTCAGTATAACATATACTGTAGGAAGAAAACTATAGTATAAGTTTTGGTACAGCACTGTGTGTTCTAACACTTTTGTGTTGTCTTGCACAGCCCTTTGGTGTTGCCTTACAGATAAGAAAGTGAGTTCTTTCTTGTCTATTATCCGGGATTTTAAAATTGTTTAGGTGTGAGCTACACCTGTTTCCTCTGGAAACTTTTCATTGGTTACTCTAGGAGAGATTAACCATACGATTTTATTATCTGGAAGGCTGCAACAATTGGTTGTGAAGGAAACACAATTGTGTGTCTTTCCTTTCTGATTTGTTATGCTAAACTGTGCATATCCAGTGATACGTAGTTCACTTGATACTCATGGAAATTTCTTCTCTTTACAGGAGGACCCTCCGAAGTGCGGAAGTGTTTTCTGCAACGTCCGCAGTAAGAACCTCTGCGGACATGAGTTTTGTAGGAGGCACGCAGCATGCGCTGTCTCCAAGGGTGATCTCCAGTATTGGGACCCTCAGGTATGTACCGTGTGCACTAACCTGATTACTGAGGCCTTTGATTCCCCTAGGACGGCGGAATCAAGGGATATAGCAAGGGAGAAGCTTCGTACCTGGGTAAGGGGCTTCCAGAAGAACACCTCTGGACCTTATCTTCCAAGTGAGAAGATGAGGGCTTATCTTTTCCCTAGGGCATCAGCTGATGCAGTGATTCCCCAGCCTCAAGAGGAGATCCCCCAAGTTCAGATCCAGGTGGATGCTGAAGTCGCGGTCGCCTTACAAGACATCCAGTTGGACGTCAGGATGTCTGACGTGTCCGAGCGTCTGGAGGAAGACCTCCTGGCAGGAGCCCAGGATGAAGTTCAAGCCCCAGACATTGTAGAGGGAGAGGTCGACGAGGTGTCGGCTATTCCCTCAACATCGTCCGCTCTCCCAGTAGAGCTGGGACAGGCCCTCTCCTCCATTGTTGGAATGGAATGATCCAACAAATGCAGAAGGAGAATCAGGAGAAGGCGGCTGCAATGGAACTGCAGATGCAGAGGCTTGCAGCATCACATGGGCCCCAGAAAAGGCTCAATGTGAAAGACCTTCCCTTGTGCTCAGATGCTAACCCGTGGAGGTATGCTGAGCACATGCCGATGACGACTGGAAAGATCGTCATCTCGGATAAGTTGGGTTCAGCTCCCCTAGAGGAGGTGGAATTCTGGCCCAGCAAGGGGTCATATCCGGACTGTTATGTCCGGTTGAGGAAGGAACCAGCTTCAAAGGAGGAGACAGAGCCGAAGGAGGTCATAGTGATGGACCATGCTAAGGCTCAAGCTTTGCTTTCATCCTCGATGAAAGGAGGGGCTTCACGAACTCAAAGGTAGCTGTATTGAGTAAGAAGCTCCCTTCCTTTGTGTCCTCTCCTGCTAGAGCCTTCCCCTTTTTACAGAAAGGGTTTGTGGCTGTACTAAAAGCAGTCGAGGCCGGCAAGCCTTGCGCCTCCCTGGAGGAGTGTAAACCCTTGTCGCTGGCCCTGCCTATGGACCACAAAGACTGGAAGGACGTCCATCTTACGTTCTCAGTTGGGAAGTTGGAGGCTGATATCGCCGGACGTCAGTTCGGCGAGGACCTCCCTAAGCTGTCTGACTTTCTTTTGCGGAGAGAGCTCGAGACAAAAGAAAGACTGGCTGCCTCAATGTCTCTTCAGACTACTCTTGAGACGATGGCAAGTGACCCCAAGGTCCATGAAATGTTCATGGTAGTGGCCAAGACTCATCTGGCCACAGTGACGAAGGATCTTTATAGCTTCGTCAGGGCGAGGAGAGCTTGTAGGGAGTTCGTGTTCACCTCGGCTACGGTGAGGCACGAGCCAAGGAAACTAATCTCCTCCAACATTTGGGGCAAATACCTTTTCCCTACCGAATTGGTCAAAGAAGTTGTTGATAAGGCCGCCACAGAGAATAGAAACCTTCTCCAGAAGTGGGGCCTGGCTATCAAAAGAAAGTCTTCCCCGGATGAGGGTCCTCAACCAAAGAGGAAGACTATGAGGACTAGGCTACCGTCTCGGCCAGCCAAGCCACTTAGACAGCAACAGCAACTGCAATTGCCATTGCCTTCAGTGCCCCAGATGGTGGCACAAACCCCGACCACATTCCAGTGGGTACCCCAGGCCGTGTCGACACAGTCCACGGCATTCACCCCAACGTTCGAAGGGCAGTCAACTTCCTTTCGAGCAAAGCCTAGAGGAGCAGCCAGAGGCTCGTCTAGGCGCCCCTCAAGGGGAAGGGGATTCAGGGGTGGTCGCGGTCAGGGAGGCAAGACCTCAGGACGGCAGTCCAAGTGAGATGATGCCGGTAGGAGGGAGACTTCAGAATTTTCGGGATCGGTGGACCTTCGATCCCTGGGCCCACAGCCTACTCAAGAACGGACTGGGCTGGAGCTGGTACAGCACTCCACCCCCGTGCCCTCGGTTTTTCCAACACTCCACCCCCGATCTGGAGGAGTACGTCCAAGAACTGTTGGAGAAAAAAGTGATCCGAAGGGTGAAGTCCATCAAATTCCAAGGGAGGCTGTTTTGTGTTCCCAAGAAAGACTCGGAAAAACTCAGAGTCATTCTGGACTTGTCGCCACTCAACAAGTTCATAGTGAATTGCAAGTTCAAGATGCTAACACTGCAACACATAAGGACCTTACTGCCCAAGAGGGCATATTCCGTCTCCATAGACTTGTCAGACGCCTATTGGCACGTCCCAATCAACCGTCGACTCTCCCCCTACCTAGGGTTCAAGCTACAACGAAGACTATACGCCTTCAGAGCCATGCCATTCGGGCTAAATATAGCCCCAAGGATCTTCACGAAGCTTGCGAGCGTAGCTCTCAAACAATTACGCCTAAAGGGAATTCAGGTAGTAGCCTACCTGGACGACTGGCTGGTGTGGGCAGCATCCGAGACAGAATGCTTGCAAGCTTCTAGTCAAGTGATCCAGTTCCTAGAGTATCTAGGCTTCAAGATCAACAGAAAAAAGTCTGGACTTTCTCCATCTCAAAAGTTCCAGTGGCTGGGAATCCACTGGGACCTAATGTCACACCGTTTCTCCATCCCGGCGAAGAAAAGGAAGGTGATAGCAGGTTCTGTCAAGAGACTTCTAGATTCCGAAAGGATATCAAGACGCGAACAGGAGAGGGTACTGGGTTCTCTCCAGTTTGCTTCGGTGACAGACCCGATGCTAAGAGCACAGCTAAAGGATGCAACCGGAGTTTGGAGAAGTTATGCATCAAACGCGCGAAGAGATCTGAGAAGACCAGTTCCGCTTCGGCTACGTACTCTTCTCAGGCCTTGGTCCCAAGCCAGACATCTAAAGAAGTCGGTTCTTCTTCAGCCACCTCCCCCGTCGGTGACGATTCACTCAGACGCCTCGAAGGAGGGATGAGGACCTTTCACATAAACTTTCTAGAAGCTATGGCAGTGCTCCTTACCTTAAAGAAAGTCTCCCCGCGTCACTCGATCCACATAAGGTTGGTGATGGACAGCGAGGTAGTTGTGAGATGCTTGAATCGACAAGGATCGAGGTCACCACCTCTCAACCAGGTGATGTTGGCCATCTTCCGATTGGCGGAAAAGAAGAAGTGGTACCTGTCGGCAGTTCACCTTCAAGGAGTCCGCAATGTGACAGCGGACGCTCTATCCAGGTTCACACCGATAGAGTCGGAATGGTCCTTAGACGCAGGATCATTCTCCTTCATTCTGAATCAAGTCCCAGAACTGTAGATAGACCTCTTTGCGACGAAAGACAACAAGAAGTTGCCCCTGTACGTGTCCCCGTACGAGGACCCCTTAGCGGAAGCAGTGGACGCGATGTCCCTCGGCTGGAACAGATGGTCCAGGATTTATCTGTTCCCTCCTCACAACCTTCTGTTGAGGGTCCTCAACAAACTTGAGATCCTTCAAGGGGGTAGCGGCAATAGTGGCCCACAAGTGGCCGAACAGCGTGTGGTTCCCCCTAGCATTGGAACTACGGTTGAAGTTTCTACCGCTACCAGATCCAGTTCTGACCCAGCGAGTCCAGAAGTCGACTGTCTGCGCTTCATTACAGAAAACCCGGACCCTGCAGCTCATGATTTTCTCTCCCTAGCGGTGAGAAAGCGTTTCGGGATTTCGAAAGCCAGCATAGACTTCCTAGAGGAATATAAGTGCAAATCTACTAGAAGGCAATATGAGTCATCTTGGAGAAAATGGGTGGCCTTTGTCAAGGCGAAGAATCCGCAGGAGATCTCGACAGACTTCTGCTTATCTTTCTTCATCCACCTCCATGGTCAAGGGTTGGCAGATAACACGATTTCGGCGTGTAAGTCTGCTTTGACAAAACCCATTCTATATGCCTTCTAGGTCGACCTCGGTAACGAGATCTTTAATAAAGTTCCGAAAGCCTGCGCTAGGCTCAGACCTTCAGCACCTCCAAAGCCCATTTCATGGTCTTTAGACAAAGTTCTTCATTTCGCTTCTCTGTTGAGCAATGAGGAGTGTGCGTTAAAGGATTTGACCCAAAAAGTTATTTTCCTATTTGCACTCGCGTCCGGGGCCAGGGTTAGTGAGATCGTAGCCCTCTCGAGAGAGGGAGGTAGTGTTCAGTTCCTGGATGGGGGAAAACTGAACCTGTTTCTGGACCCTACGTTTCTCGCCAAGAATGAGTTACCCACCAACAGGTGGGGTCCCTGGAGAATCTGCCCTCTGAAAGAAGATGCATCTCTATGTCCAGTAGAATGCCTAAAGGTCTATCTTCGTAGAACTTCAGACTTCAAGGGCGGTCAACTATTCAGGGGAGAAACATTAGGCTCAAATTTATCTCTGAATCAACTCAGAGCGAAAATCACATATTTTATTCGCAGAGCGGATCCTGACAGTACACCCGCAGGTCATGATCCGAGGAAAGTTGCCTCATCCTTAAATTTCTTTAATTGTATGGATTTTGAACATCTCCGTTCATACACTGGCTGGAAGTCTTCCAGAGTGTTCTTTCGCCACTATGCGAAGCAAGTAGAGGAACTAAAGAGATCTGTGGTAGCAGTGGGTCGCGTCGTTAACCCTACTGTTTAACTCTGCGAGGAACAGTGGTTTTAATTGGGACGATTAATTCCAGGGTGAGTGTGTAGTTACATACTGTGCTACAAACTAAGTGAGGGCACTGAGTTGCCCACGTAGACTGTTCCATTTCCAAAGGTGAACCTAGTATAAGTGCAGACATGTGTGCCGAGCGTTTCTAACGCTAATGTGATTGATTTGTAATACAGACTTTTATGACATTGATACCTCGGTATCTTAAAGGTGGCAATAATGTTTTTTCTTTGAGATAAACAAGTTCTGTTTACTATCATACTTATGCTTAAAGTTTTGGGTTATCCTCTTCTTATATATATATATATATATATATATATATATATATATATATATATATATATATATATATATATATATAATTGTTGTTAACCTGTCTATTTATTGTCTGTCAATAAACTTGTTCTTGAGAACCTTGCGTCTCCTTCACCTGTGTCAATTTTTTGGTATAATTGAGCATTCATTCTATGTACTTTATCTGGGATAATTCTAATAGATTGTTCCTTTATGCAAGCTATGTTGCATTGGTTTATGCTTTCCCTTAACGGGAGGACTCCATCCCATAAGGGGACGGTGGCGGATTTACAAGTTTCCTCCTATGCGGATATAAACCTTTGTCCAATACAAGTATTGTGCGGAGAACTGGTCGATATTTCATATTGACGCAGTGGTTCTTTACAAACTATGCTTTACTTAATATAGGGTGAGACCACTATATTGGCTTCCCGGGTATTCATACATAGGTATATGTACTCTTCGAGAATTTTCCAGAGTCTAGTAGGACTCTTCCCTGTAGGGGGCAGGAAGCTCTAACATGGTTTATGGTTAGTTGAAAAGATGTTTAACGGTAACATCTTAGGTCTCTAGGTCTAGTCGACCGGGAAAAATTACCTCAGGGGAGTACGGCACGTTCTGAGAATCCACAGATACAGTAATGCTCTGGTATACTTCCATCAGGACGACATGGCTTGAGCCCAAAAAACGGATTTTGAGCGAAGCGAAAAATCTATTATTGGGTGAGATGGCCATGTCGTCCTGATGGACCCGCCCTTCCCTTTCTATGAAAGGGCTGTAGGACCCCTCCCTACATACAGTATCTGTAGCACCTCGTGTATCGCTACAAGGAATACAGATGGCGCCAGGATTGGCGCCAGGCACGCTTACGAAACGGGAGAAGAGGGAGCCTTGGGAGCGGCTCCCCCTTTTTCTTTCGTTTTCGTTTTCTTGCCAATTGACCCCTTCGATGTGTTATCTCTGTTTGGGGTGCAGATTGCCATGTGGCGTGTCAAGAATACGTCCTCTGATATGTCGCGATATCCCTTTCATTAGGGATATTCGCTCCAGGAGTTAGAATTCTGGGTACCTTAAGGTAAATTCTCTGGGAATATCGCCGTAGTTGTAATATACCCTAGGAAGCTACCCTATAGGAACTTCCATCAGGACGACATGGCCATCTCACCCAAAAATAGATTATGTATATGTATATGTATACTTCTTTCATACCACGCTAATTGGCATTGCCAAACTTATGACTACTTGATCTCTCCCCGCCCCTGGGGTAGAGGGTGAGGTGAATTACCCGGAATGGGACACTCGGAAACCACAATGTACCACACATTGCTAAAACTGCCGTGTTGTAGTTAGGAAAGTTGGAGGGATGGAGAGAGATGAATGTGTGCGTGCGTGTCTGGTTATCGAGCTAAATATTTACCAGTTCTTTTGACTGGTCGCGTACACTAGTGTATATATAATGAATATGTGTATTTCTGTGTAAAGACCGTTCTACGTAACGCTTTCTTCACAACGGTAATGATGAGCCAAGCAGGAAACATTTCTGCAGAAGGTAGAGCTCATCACACATAGAGAGAGAGAGAGAGAGAGAGAGAGAGAGAGAGAGAGAGAGAGAGAGAGAGAGAGAGAGAGAGAGCGCAATTCATCCTGGATATCCAGCGCTGATGTTTGCGTGTGTGAAATTCAAGTTGATATGACAATGCACATGACATAACTGTCGCCATCACATACATCAACCAACATAATGTCTAAAGAAAAAATTAGGATCTCTAGAAGGGGGGAAAGGTGATGCAACAAGAGACCGAGATAAGATCCAGCATGAGACTGCTTCGGTTATGTATAAACAATCCACTTGCCGAGTTCGGGGATAACACTTGAAAGATAACAGCTGTATAGCTTGGAGGGATGAGTAGTCGGCTTTTCTACAAGTAGAATCTTATACTTTTTATATTTCTTTGTATTTCTGGTTTCAGAAAAAAACTATCACATTATATAATGAATTTTTGAGTAACACTATAAAATGACTTTTTGATTAACATTATATAATGAATTCTGAGTATGCTAATATACCCATTACTTATTGAATGCATATGCAGTTATGGCACTTGTTTTATCACCAAAAATGTTGTAAAATTTGTTTATCGTGTTTTTAATTATTATCATTATCATTATCATTGTCATTATCATTGTCATTTTTATTGTTATTGTTATTGTTATTGTTGTTGTTAGTATTAGTATTCAAGCTGCAACCCTAGTTTGAAAAGCAGAACGCTATAAAGCTAAGGGCTCTAGCAAGAAAAAAATACCCTGTTAGGAAAGAACGAAAGGAAATATTCAAACTACGCATTAAGTAATGATTAATGAATATAGAATATTTTAAGATCAGTAACAACGTTTAAATAGACGTTTTACATGAAATATAAAGATACTTAGGTCATCTAGTTGCAAAAATGGAAAAAGAAAGAAGAAAAATTTTCGGCATGTATGAACTTCAAAAGTTACCCCGATCCAGCTGCCTGATTTTGAAGATCATTTCACAGTCTGGTCATAAATGGAATAAAACTTCTAGAATATTATATGGCATTGAGCCTTATGATGGGGAAGGCAATACCGTTAGAATTAACTGCACACTTAGTATTAGGTGCAAGATGGTACTGTCTGGAAAGATCCGAATGCAAAGGATGGTCAGAATTATAACTCGTGTATCATGCATAAAGAGCTAACTGAATGATGGTGCCAAAGATTAATACCTAGATCAGGGATAAGAAGTAAGATACACCACAAGTTTGTGTCCAAGAAATTAAGACGAGATTCAGCAACCAAAGACGTAGTCAGGAGAACAATACTCGATATTTGGCTAAATGAAAGAATTAAAAACTGGTTCAGAATAGATTTATCACCGAAAATCTAAAGACTTTCTCTAGAAGCCAAATTTTTTTGGCCGTTGAAGAAGAAACCGAACGAATGTGTTTATCACAGATGAATTTGCTATCAAGAATCACACCTAAAAGTTTAAAGGAGTTATACATTTATGAAATAACATTATCAATGCTGATATCTGGATGTTGAGGAACCACTGACTTCGACTTACCTAAAATCATACGCTGCCACAGATCTACATTTAGGAGATAGAATTGATGCAAAAAGTAGCTTCTTTTCTAGGTCAAACCACATGTCATGTATATAGAGTATGAAAAGTAATGGGCCAAGAACACTACCCTGAGGAACACCAGATATCACATTACTATACTCACCATGGTGCCCATTAACAACAACTCTACGATATATTACTCAAAAATTTTATAATGATACTAAGAAAAGA
>NC_090757.1:41498978-41521478 GCF_036898095.1 Palaemon carinicauda | reverse complement strand
GAAGAAGTTGAAGCTACGAAAGAATATATGGAAGAACTATAATAGAAATTTAACTAGAAACTAAAAGTAAGATAACGATTATTTAGAAGAGGAATGTTAGATAATTAGGATGGTCCTTTAAAGTGAGTGGTAAGGTTAAAGAAAAGGGTTGCGGTTTGAGAGGCTCAAGTTTACGGGATTTTGGGTTTGGCTGAAGTCCTAAGTCGCACCATAGTCAATTTCATGGAAATTCCCACCCTAAAAAGGCCTGCCGCAGAATCTTAAAATGAACTCGTTGGCCGTCTCATTTTGTCTGCAATTTCAGCGCCAAAGTTAATACACATTTAATGAATTCTAAAAGAAAGGTAGAATACAATAAAGGAAAGGGGAATCCCCCTTCTGATTGCCTTTCTTTTTAATGCATCACAGTTAGTTGTAGGTAATTTACGACGGCTGTATTCCATTTGTAACTATTATTCGATTTGCATATTTATAAAGGCAGCATTAAAAGTTGTATAGAAAACCATCAAAGACACTGATCGCAAGATACTAATTCTCACTACCGGTTTTGAAAAAAAGAGAGAGAAAAAAAACAATCTTGGAAAAGTATTAGAATAAGTGGCCTAATTAAACATCGGTTTTCAATAGAAATGTTGTGATAGATACAAAAGTCCGGTTAGTTTTATTGTTTGGAAGTATTTAATTTCGTTTAATTACCCTCCAGAGTGCTGTTTTTTTATATAGAAAATATTTTTTTTTTCAATCGACTATTTTCATTTTGTGTTATTGAAAAGTGGCTTCAAAAGTAGTAATATGATTCATGGTGACTTAACAAATTTCCATCCATTTATTTTCATATTCCTTATTCTCTTATTTGTGATTGCATGAAGTTTTATCTATTAGAAATACTCTTTCTAATTAAGCTAATTTAAAATTGCTTAAAGTACTCTGCACAAGGCATTCTAACCATTATGGCTCATCTTATTTAAATTTTATTTTAACAATATTAACTGATTTCTGAAAGATATGTTAGCTATCTGTATATGATTATATATACGTGCATATATATATATATATATATATATATATATATATATATATATATATATATATATATCATATACATATATTATATATATCATATATATACATATATATATATATATATATATATATATATATAGATATATATATATAGATAGATAGATAGATATAGTATATAATATATATATATATATATATATATATATATATATATATATATATATATATATATATATATATATATATATATGTATGTATGTATCTATATGCATATATATGTATATATATATATATATATATATATATATATATATATATATATATTATAAGTAAGCCATATATTTTAGTACATTAATGATTGAATTCTCTTACCGACCTCGGAATCAGAGTCCGAAGGTGTAATCACTCGAAGACAATAGTATGTAACCGGCCGGAAATCGGCTCCTCGTCCATGATACTTGTATGACAGTGACCGTACTATTTAGCCACTTAGCTAAATGGCACGTTCACTGACATACAAGCATCCTGGTAAAGGGCTCGATTACCACCCGGTCAGATGTTGTCTTTTAAGTGATTTCGCCTTGGGACTCTGATCCCGAGGTCGGTAAGAGAATCCAGATATTAATGTATTGAAATATAAGGCTTTTTTTTGGGCTCAAGCCATGTCGCCTTATGGAAGATCCTATAGGGTAGCTTCCTATTGTATATTACAACTACGGCGATATTCCCAGAGAATTTACCTTAAGGTACCCAGAATTCTAACTCCTGGAGCGAATATCCCTAATGAAAGGGATATCGCGACATATCAGAGGACGTATTCTTGACACGCCACATGGCAATCTGCACCCCAAACAGAGATAACATATCGAAGGGGTCAATTGGCAAGAAAACGAAAACGAGAAAGAAAAAGGGGGAGCCGCTCCCAAGGCTCCCTCTTCTCCTGTTTCGTAAGCGTGCCTGGCGCCAATCCTGGCGCCATCTGTATTCCTTTTTGCGTAGCTTAACAACTCGGTGTTTTTTCCTGCGTTTCTCGCAAATCTTGGATTTATTCATCTTTTCATGGCTTCTCCAACTTTGTCGGCCTCTGATAAGTTGAGTACCATTTCTTTTATGTATAAATGTAGGCTCTTGGTAAATTTTTACGTGATTAATAGTATTAATCTTTGTTACAAGAGCCGTTGCCTACCGGAGGCGTCATGGACGCTGTCGCTCGCTAGGTATGAGTTTTAGTTAGCCAGAGCGACATTCCCGGTTGTTTTGCTTTAATAAATTTTAGCTATTTAGCGTTACATAGGATTTCCTTTCGTGCTTTTAGTATTATTTTGGCGAAGTATTCGCCAACTCTGGCCTACGCTAGGCCATGTAGCCTAGTCGTTTGGTCCTAGTACTTTCCTGCATGATTTTGGTTTTCCGAGTGTTTTAAAATTTTATTGAAGCTTTAGGCTATGTTTTATACATTTAAGATTATGTTGATATTTCCAAGATAGTATACGAGTGAGTTTCGGTGATTTAGGTAATCGATTCTCTTGGTGCCTAGGCTAAGTTGCTTATGGAGCCTTAGTATACTTTCTCATACTCCCCGGTTGCTTTCTTTTCTTCGGAGAAGGTATGCAATCCCTTTCCCTCTGTTTAAGCCTTGGGCTTAACCCTAGTGGTTTATATGAATTAACTTTCGATACAACTATACTGGGGTGTTACTGTACCTCCCTGTTCCAGTAAGTCTGGTTTCAGAGAGGGACAGAACATCAGAGTTTTTAGTCTGAGTCTGTGTTTGTCTGGCTTGAGGTAGAGTCTCCTTCGCTGGCCTGACACAGACGTAGGAGGCTTGGCCTCCTTAGGTCACTGCCGAAGGTTTCTGTACGAGATGATTCCTTCTTTTGTGATCTAGCAGACTAGTCCTTGTTGCTGTTCTCGGTGGGAGGATAAGATCCTTTCCCTGGGAGTAGCAACACCTTCCTTGCTTTGGTTCACTGGGGGCTGGCAAGTATTGCTGGCCTCCCTCCTTGGATCTCCCTTAGGCTAAGATGAGTTTTCTTGGCTGCGGGTGATTCTTCACTAAAGCAAGGTTGGTAGGACCCTCTTTTGTCCCTTCCCCCTCTATCTCCGTAATGGCCTAGCCATTACAGTACTGTACGTCATTCTACATCTGGACCTAGGATAGGTTAGGATATGGAATTGACTCAGTCCCTTGCCGGCCGGCAGAGTCTGCCGGCCGGCAAGGGTCTTCTGCTTTGAGTGCTGCCCGGACCTCCTTTGGTCCCTCATCCATGCCTGCCTGTAGAGCCAGACGGCATTGGTCAGGAAGCCTGAATTAGATTCTCCCCTTCCTTATATGCACTCTTTCGGATTGCCGGGCTTGGAGGTAGTTTACGCTCTTTTCCCGGCATCCATTCTGTTTTCTTCTAGTGCTGTACCCGACCCGGCCGGCAGCCGGGCAGTCGTAGTCCTCTGGTTCTTTTGCTGCTGGCCGGCATCGGTTGTTTACCTTTGCCGGCCGGCTATTGTCAGCCCTTGTCTGCTGGTCGCTATGAGCAGTGGCCGGCAGCCGGGTACTACCTTGTGTAGTTGCCGGCCGGCAGTCATTGCCGGCCGACATTGGCTGTTGCCGGCCGGCAGTTACTGCCGGCCGGCACATGCATTTGAACCAGCGTTCTGCCGCCTTATAGCTGTTAAGTAGTATACTTTAAAGCTAGTTATGGTGTGTGCCGGCCGGCACATTACCTTCTATACTGTACCAGTATTCTTCAGTATAACATATACTGTAGGAAGAAAACTATAGTATAAGTTTTGGTACAGCACTGTGTGTTCTAACACTTTTGTGTTGTCTTGCACAGCCCTTTGGTGTTGCCTTACAGATAAGAAAGTGAGTTCTTTCTTGTCTATTATCCGGGATTTTAAAATCATTGCTTAGGTGTGAGCTACACCTGTTTCCTCTGGAAACTTTTCATTGGTTACTCTAGGAGAGATTAACCATACGATTTTATTATCTGGAAGGCTGCAACAATTGGTTGTGAAGGAAACACAATTGTGTGTCTTTCCTTTCTGATTTGTTATGCTAAACTGTGCATATCCAGTGATACGTAGTTCACTTGATACTCATGGAAATTTCTTCTCTTTACAGGAGGACCCTCCGAAGTGCGGAAGTGTTTTCTGCAACGTCCGCAGTAAGAACCTCTGCGGATATGAGTTTTGTAGGAGGCACACAGCATGCGCTGTCTCCAAGGGTGATCTCCAGTATTGGGACCCTCAGGTATGTACCGTGTGCACTAACCTGATTACTGAGGCCTTTGATTCCCCTAGGACGGCGGAATCAAGGGATATAGCAAGGGAGAAGCTTCGTACCTGGGTAAGGGGCTTCCAGAAGAACACCTCTGGACCTTATCTTCCAAGTGAGAAGATGAGGGCTTATCTTTTCCCTAGGGCATCAGCTGATGCAGTGATTCCCCAGCCTCAAGAGGAGATCCCCCAAGTTCAGATCCAGGTGGATGCTGAAGTCGCGGTCGCCTTACAAGACATCCAGTTGGACGTCAGGATGTCTGACGTGTCCGAGCGTCTGGAGGAAGACCTCCTGGCAGGAGCCCAGGATGAAGTTCAAGCCCCAGACATTGTAGAGGGAGAGGTCGACGAGGTGTCGGCTATTCCGGTCCAGATCCCGGAGCCTATTCCCTCAACATCGTCCGCTCTCCCCGTAGAGCTGGGACAGGCCCTCTCCTCCATTGTTGGAATGGAATGATCCAACAAATGCAGAAGGAGAATCAGGAGAAGGCGGCTGCAATGGAACTGCAGATGCAGAGGCTTGCAGCATCACATGGGCCCCAGAAAAGGCTCAGTGTGAAAGACCTTCCCTTGTGCTCAGATGCTAACCCGTGGAGGTATGCTGAGCACATGCCGATGACGACTGGAAAGATCGTCATCTCGGATAAGTTGGGTTCAGCTCCCCTAGAGGAGGTGGAATTCTGGCCCAGCAAGGGGTCATATCCGGACTGTTATGTCCGGTTGAGGAAGGAACCAGCTTCAAAGGAGGAGACAGAGCCGAAGGAGGTCATAGTGATGGACCATGCTAAGGCTCAAGCTTTGCTTTCATCCTCGATGAAAGAGAGGGGCTTCACGAACTCAAAGGTAGCTGTATTGAGTAAGAAGCTCCCTTCCTTTGTGTCCTCTCCTGCTAGAGCCTTCCCCTTTTTACAGAAAGGGTTTGTGGCTGTACTAAAAGCAGTCGAGGCCGGCAAGCCTTGCGCCTCCCTGGAGGAGTGTAAACCCTTGTCGCTGGCCCTGCCTATGGACCACAAAGACTGGAAGGACGTCCATCTTACGTTCTCAGTTGGGAAGTTGGGGGCTGATATCGCCGGACGTCAGTTCGGCGAGGACCTCCCTAAGCTGTCTGACTTTCTTTTGCGGAGAGAGCTCGAGACAAAAGAAAGACTGGCTGCCTCAATGTCTCTTCAGACTACTCTTGAGACGATGGCAAGTGACCCCAAGGTCCATGAAATGTTCATGGTAGTGGCCAAGACTCATCTGGCCACAGTGACGAAGGATCTTTATAGCTTCGTCTGGGTGAGGAGAGCTTGTAGGGAGTTCGTGTTCACCTCGGCTACGGTGAGGCACGAGCCAAGGAAACTAATCTCCTCCAACATTTGGGGCAAAGACCTTTTCCCTACCGAATTGGTCAAAGAAGTTGTTGATAAGGCCGCCACAGAGAATAGAAACCTTCTCCAGAAGTGGGGCCTGGCTATCAAAAGAAAGTCTTCCCCGGATGAGGGTCCTCAACCAAAGAGGAAGACTATGAGGACTAGGCTACCGTCTCGGCCAGCCAAGCCACTTAGACAGCAACAGCAACTGCAATTGCCATTGCCTTCAGTGCCCCAGATGGTGGCACAAACCCCGACCACATTCCAGTGGGTACCCCAGGCCGTGTCGACACAGTCCACGGCATTCACCCCAACGTTCGAAGGGCAGTCAACTTCCTTTCGAGCAAAGCCTAGAGGAGCAGCCAGAGGCTCGTCTAGGCGCCCCTCAAGGGGAAGGGGATTCAGGGGTGGTCGCGGTCAGGGAGGCAAGACCTCAGGACGGCAGTCCAAGTGAGATGATGCCGGTAGGAGGGAGACTTCAGAATTTTCGGGATCGGTGGACCTTCGATCCCTGGGCCCACAGCCTACTCAAGAACGGACTGGGCTGGAGCTGGTACAGCACTCCACCCCCGTGCCCTCGGTTTTTCCAACACTCCACCCCCGATCTGGAGGAGTACGTCCAAGAACTGTTGGAGAAAAAAGTGATCCGAAGGGTGAAGTCCATCAAATTCCAAGGGAGGCTGTTTTGTGTTCCCAAGAAAGACTCGGAAAAACTCAGAGTCATTCTGGACTTGTCGCCACTCAACAAGTTCATAGTGAATTGCAAGTTCAAGATGCTAACACTGCAACACATAAGGACCTTACTGCCCAAGAGGGCATATTCCGTCTCCATAGACTTGTCAGACGCCTATTGGCACGTCCCAATCAACCGTCGACTCTCCCCCTACCTAGGGTTCAAGCTACAACGAAGACTATACGCCTTCAGAGCCATGCCATTCGGGCTAAATATAGCCCCAAGGATCTTCACGAAGCTTGCGAGCGTAGCTCTCAAACAATTACGCCTAAAGGGAATTCAGGTAGTAGCCTACCTGGACGACTGGCTGGTGTGGGCAGCATCCGAGACAGAATGCTTGCAAGCTTCTAGTCAAGTGATCCAGTTCCTAGAGTATCTAGGCTTCAAGATCAACAGAAAAAAGTCTGGACTTTCTCCATCTCAAAAGTTCCAGTGGCTGGGAATCCACTGGGACCTAATGTCACACCGTTTCTCCATCCCGGCGAAGAAAAGGAAGGTGATAGCAGGTTCTGTCAAGAGACTTCTAGATTCCGAAAGGATATCAAGACGCGAACAGGAGAGGGTACTGGGTTCTCTCCAGTTTGCTTCGGTGACAGACCCGATGCTAAGAGCACAGCTAAAGGATGCAACCGGAGTTTGGAGAAGTTATGCATCAAACGCGCGAAGAGATCTGAGAAGACCAGTTCCGCTTCGGCTACGTACTCTTCTCAGGCCTTGGTCCCAAGCCAGACATCTAAAGAAGTCGGTTCTTCTTCAGCCACCTCCCCCGTCGGTGACGATTCACTCAGACGCCTCGAAGGAGGGATGAGGACCTTTCACATAAACTTTCTAGAAGCTATGGCAGTGCTCCTTACCTTAAAGAAAGTCTCCCCGCGTCACTCGATCCACATAAGGTTGGTGATGGACAGCGAGGTAGTTGTGAGATGCTTGAATCGACAAGGATCGAGGTCACCACCTCTCAACCAGGTGATGTTGGCCATCTTCCGATTGGCGGAAAAGAAGAAGTGGTACCTGTCGGCAGTTCACCTTCAAGGAGTCCGCAATGTGACAGCGGACGCTCTATCCAGGTTCACACCGATAGAGTCGGAATGGTCCTTAGACGCAGGATCATTCTCCTTCATTCTGAATCAAGTCCCAGAACTGTAGATAGACCTCTTTGCGACGAAAGACAACAAGAAGTTGCCCCTGTACGTGTCCCCGTACGAGGACCCCTTAGCGGAAGCAGTGGACGCGATGTCCCTCGGCTGGAACAGATGGTCCAGGATTTATCTGTTCCCTCCTCACAACCTTCTGTTGAGGGTCCTCAACAAACTTGAGATCCTTCAAGGGGGTAGCGGCAATAGTGGCCCACAAGTGGCCGAACAGCGTGTGGTTCCCCCTAGCATTGGAACTACGGTTGAAGTTTCTACCGCTACCAGATCCAGTTCTGACCCAGCGAGTCCAGAAGTCGACTGTCTGCGCTTCATTACAGAAAACCCGGACCCTGCAGCTCATGATTTTCTCTCCCTAGCGGTGAGAAAGCGTTTCGGGATTTCGAAAGCCAGCATAGACTTCCTAGAGGAATATAAGTGCAAATCTACTAGAAGGCAATATGAGTCATCTTGGAGAAAATGGGTGGCCTTTGTCAAGGCGAAGAATCCGCAGGAGATCTCGACAGACTTCTGCTTATCTTTCTTCATCCACCTCCATGGTCAAGGGTTGGCAGATAACACGATTTCGGCGTGTAAGTCTGCTTTGACAAAACCCATTCTATATGCCTTCTAGGTCGACCTCGGTAACGAGATCTTTAATAAAGTTCCGAAAGCCTGCGCTAGGCTCAGACCTTCAGCACCTCCAAAGCCCATTTCATGGTCTTTAGACAAAGTTCTTCATTTCGCTTCTCTGTTGAGCAATGAGGAGTGTGCGTTAAAGGATTTGACCCAAAAAGTTATTTTCCTATTTGCACTCGCGTCCGGGGCCAGGGTTAGTGAGATCGTAGCCCTCTCGAGAGAGGGAGGTAGTGTTCAGTTCCTGGATGGGGGAAAACTGAACCTGTTTCTGGACCCTACGTTTCTCGCCAAGAATGAGTTACCCACCAACAGGTGGGGTCCCTGGAGAATCTGCCCTCTGAAAGAAGATGCATCTCTATGTCCAGTAGAATGCCTAAAGGTCTATCTTCGTAGAACTTCAGACTTCAAGGGCGGTCAACTATTCAGGGGAGAAACATTAGGCTCAAATTTATCTCTGAATCAACTCAGAGCGAAAATCACATATTTTATTCGCAGAGCGGATCCTGACAGTACACCCGCAGGTCATGATCCGAGGAAAGTTGCCTCATCCTTAAATTTCTTTAATTGTATGGATTTTGAACATCTCCGTTCATACACTGGCTGGAAGTCTTCCAGAGTGTTCTTTCGCCACTATGCGAAGCAAGTAGAGGAACTAAAGAGATCTGTGGTAGCAGTGGGTCGCGTCGTTAACCCTACTGTTTAACTCTGCGAGGAACAGTGGTTTTAATTGGGACGATTAATTCCAGGGTGAGTGTGTAGTTACATACTGTGCTACAAACTAAGTGAGGGCACTGAGTTGCCCACGTAGACTGTTCCATTTCCAAAGGTGAACCTAGTATAAGTGCAGACATGTGTGCCGAGCGTTTCTAACGCTAATGTGATTGATTTGTAATACAGACTTTTATGACATTGATACCTCGGTATCTTAAAGGTGGCAATAATGTTTTTTCTTTGAGATAAACAAGTTCTGTTTACTATCATACTTATGCTTAAAGTTTTGGGTTATCCTCTTCTTATATATATATATATATATATATATATATATATATATATATATATATATATATATATATATATATATTGTTGTTAACCTGTCTATTTATTGTCTGTCAATAAACTTGTTCTTGAGAACCTTGCGTCTCCTTCACCTGTGTCAATTTTTTGGTATAATTGAGCATTCATTCTATGTACTTTATCTGGGATAATTCTAATAGATTGTTCCTTTATGCAAGCTATGTTGCATTGGTTTATGCTTTCCCTTAACGGGAGGACTCCATCCCATAAGGGGACGGTGGCGGATTTACAAGTTTCCTCCTATGCGGATATAAACCTTTGTCCAATACAAGTATTGTGCGGAGAACTGGTCGATATTTCATATTGACGCAGTGGTTCTTTACAAACTATGCTTTACTTAATATAGGGTGAGACCACTATATTGGCTTCCCGGGTATTCATACATAGGTATATGTACTCTTCGAGAATTTTCCAGAGTCTAGTAGGACTCTTCCCTGTAGGGGGCAGGAAGCTCTAACATGGTTTATGGTTAGTTGAAAAGATGTTTAACGGTAACATCTTAGGTCTCTAGGTCTAGTCGACCGGGAAAAATTACCTCAGGGGAGTACGGCACGTTCTGAGAATCCACAGATACAGTAATGCTCTGGTATACTTCCATCAGGACGACATGGCTTGAGCCCAAAAAACGGATTTTGAGCGAAGCGAAAAATCTATTATTGGGTGAGATGGCCATGTCGTCCTGATGGACCCGCCCTTCCCTTTCTATGAAAGGGCTGTAGGACCCCTCCCTACATACAGTATCTGTAGCACCTCGTGTATCGCTAAAAGGAATACAGATGGCGCCAGGATTGGCGCCAGGCACGCTTACGAAACGGGAGAAGAGGGAGCCTTGGGAGCGGCTCCCCCTTTTTCTTTCGTTTTCGTTTTCTTGCCAATTGACCCCTTCGATGTGTTATCTCTGTTTGGGGTGCAGATTGCCATGTGGCGTGTCAAGAATACGTCCTCTGATATGTCGCGATATCCCTTTCATTAGGGATATTCGCTCCAGGAGTTAGAATTCTGGGTACCTTAAGGTAAATTCTCTGGGAATATCGCCGTAGTTGTAATATACCCTAGGAAGCTACCCTATAGGAACTTCCATCAGGACGACATGGCCATCTCACCCAAAAATAGATTATGTATATGTATATGTATACTTCTTTCATACCACGCTAATTGGCATTGCCAAACTTATGACTACTTGATCTCTCCCCGCCCCTGGGGTAGAGGGTGAGGTGAATTACCCGGAATGGGACACTCGGAAACCACAATGTACCACACATTGCTAAAACTGCCGTGTTGTAGTTAGGAAAGTTGGAGGGATGGAGAGAGATGAATGTGTGCGTGCGTGTCTGGTTATCGAGCTAAATATTTACCAGTTCTTTTGACTGGTCGCGTACACTAGTGTATATATAATGAATATGTGTATTTCTGTGTAAAGACCGTTCTACGTAACGCTTTCTTCACAACGGTAATGATGAGCCAAGCAGGAAACATTTCTGCAGAAGGTAGAGCTCATCACACATAGAGAGAGAGAGAGAGAGAGAGAGAGAGAGAGAGAGAGAGAGAGAGAGAGAGAGAGAGAGAGAGAGCGCAATTCATCCTGGATATCCAGCGCTGATGTTTGCGTGTGTGAAATTCAAGTTGATATGACAATGCACATGACATAACTGTCGCCATCACATACATCAACCAACATAATGTCTAAAGAAAAAATTAGGATCTCTAGAAGGGGGGAAAGGTGATGCAACAAGAGACCGAGATAAGATCCAGCATGAGACTGCTTCGGTTATGTATAAACAATCCACTTGCCGAGTTCGGGGATAACACTTGAAAGATAACAGCTGTATAGCTTGGAGGGATGAGTAGTCGGCTTTTCTACAAGTAGAATCTTATACTTTTTATATTTCTTTGTATTTCTGGTTTCAGAAAAAAACTATCACATTATATAATGAATTTTTGAGTAACACTATAAAATGACTTTTTGATTAACATTATATAATGAATTCTGAGTATGCTAATATACCCATTACTTATTGAATGCATATGCAGTTATGGCACTTGTTTTATCACCAAAAATGTTGTAAAATTTGTTTATCGTGTTTTTAATTATTATCATTATCATTATCATTGTCATTATCATTGTCATTTTTATTGTTATTGTTATTGTTATTGTTGTTGTTAGTATTAGTATTCAAGCTGCAACCCTAGTTTGAAAAGCAGAACGCTATAAAGCTAAGGGCTCTAGCAAGAAAAAAATACCCTGTTAGGAAAGAACGAAAGGAAATATTCAAACTACGCATTAAGTAATGATTAATGAATATAGAATATTTTAAGATCAGTAACAACGTTTAAATAGACGTTTTACATGAAATATAAAGATACTTAGGTCATCTAGTTGCAAAAATGGAAAAAGAAAGAAGAAAAATTTTCGGCATGTATGAACTTCAAAAGTTACCCCGATCCAGCTGCCTGATTTTGAAGATCATTTCACAGTCTGGTCATAAATGGAATAAAACTTCTAGAATATTATATGGCATTGAGCCTTATGATGGGGAAGGCAATACCGTTAGAATTAACTGCACACTTAGTATTAGGTGCAAGATGGTACTGTCTGGAAAGATCCGAATGCAAAGGATGGTCAGAATTATAACTCGTGTATCATGCATAAAGAGCTAACTGAATGATGGTGCCAAAGATTAATACCTAGATCAGGGATAAGAAGTAAGATACACCACAAGTTTGTGTCCAAGAAATTAAGACGAGATTCAGCAACCAAAGACGTAGTCAGGAGAACAATACTCGATATTTGGCTAAATGAAAGAATTAAAAACTGGTTCAGAATAGATTTATCACCGAAAATCTAAAGACTTTCTCTAGAAGCCAAATTTTTTTGGCCGTTGAAGAAGAAACCGAACGAATGTGTTTATCACAGATGAATTTGCTATCAAGAATCACACCTAAAAGTTTAAAGGAGTTATACATTTATGAAATAACATTATCAATGCTGATATCTGGATGTTGAGGAACCACTGACTTCGACTTACCTAAAATCATACGCTGCCACAGATCTACATTTAGGAGATAGAATTGATGCAAAAAGTAGCTTCTTTTCTAGGTCAAACCACATGTCATGTATATAGAGTATGAAAAGTAATGGGCCAAGAACACTACCCTGAGGAACACCAGATATCACATTACTATACTCACCATGGTGCCCATTAACAACAACTCTACGATATATTACTCAAAAATTTTATAATGATACTAAGAAAAGACCCACTACTCTCAACTGTATATACTGTACATAAGTAATTATGCGTATGTATGTATGTATGTATGTATGTAATATATACATGTATATGTATATATGCATGTATGTGTATGTATATGAATTTATATATATATATATATATATATATATATTTATAATTATATATATATTATATATATAATTATATATATACATATATTATATATTTACTATATATATATATATATATATATATATATATATATATATATATATATATATATATAATGTATGCATATATGCATGTGTGTATATGCGCGTATATATGTATAAAAGTGTATGAACATGTATATATCTATATGCATGTATATTTCTATGTATATATTTATATATATGTATTTATATATGAATATATACTGTATAAATGGATGTTGTGTATTGTAACTTTATAAAGTATAATGGGGAATCGTAAAATTGATATTTTAAATAGAAAAATAGAATGTTGCGCAGTTATGAAAACTGAGAGTCAAACTGGTACAAACTGTGCAGAAAGAAAAATATTTACCTTTGGTTAAATTATTTAAAAAAAAATGCCATTTGAGAAGCTAGTAAAACTGTCCCTTGAGAATTTTTCTTCTGTTTAAATAAATTGTACAGTAGATAGGAGAACTAGCTTACCGTGCTACATCTACCTCCTCTCCTTTAATATAAATAACAAATAGATATTACTTAAAATAAACATGTACGATATGGAATAGTTTTACGGGTTTAATCTATTCTAAAGTAAACAGATTTTGGTTTTGATCCTTTTGTAACCTTCGGTGTTGAAGTGAACTCGGGAAACAATCATTTAGTGGAGACAGATGAAGTGAACACCGATGCAGACATTTTTAACACCATGTAAGGGGAGAATACTCTCTCTCTCTCTCTCTCTCTCTCTCTCTCTCTCTCTCTCTCTCTCTCTCTCTCTCTCTCTCTCTCTCTCTCTCTCTCTCTCTCTCTTTATTAAAACCAGAAGTACACACTAACGGTTACCATCCATTGAAAGAATTGGGTAGCCAAGGAATGAAAGAAGAATGGAACTCGTGCAATCAGACAAGAAAAAAAAGAAAAAAGCTAAAGGTAACACAGCAGCGTACATAATATTCCCCGTCAGTCTACCTACATCTGACCCAAGAAGTCTAGTCAAAATAAGACGTGCCAGGTCAAAGTCAGAGTGAATTTTTAAAAAGGAGGTAATGAGAGACTCAGGGATATTTGCATTGTCAATACAAACAGCAGGTATGAGACATTCAGGAAGCTGTGGATTCCATTCCATTTTTTTTTTATTTTTGCCTCGAGACCTGCATTCGAGAGGTGCTTGAAGTGTGGGCTCCTTGCCAACTTTGCCTGGGAATCCTGCCACCTGGTAGGCTCTGGAATGCAGGAAGGGGTGGAGAGAAAAGGGGGATGCGTGAAGTGAGTGAGAGAAAAAAAAGTAAGGGAAGAAGAAAGGGAATTTGTTATGACTTTTGATTTCCAAGTGAATTTCCTGTATGAATAATTCTCTGGACCCTTTAAAGGGCGCTCTATTTAAGGTGGGTTAATTGTCTACCTTTAGGGGTTGTGGTGGCCGATGGGGTTAACGTCCCTGATTGGTGAACGCCTGACTGGGGTTCGAGTCCTGCTCAAAATCGTCGGTTCTTTTGGTCTCTGCAACCTAACCATCCTTGTGAGCTAAGGATGGGGAGTTGGGGGAGCCTACAGGTCTATCTGCTGAGTCATTAGCAGTCATTACCTGGCCCTCCCTGGATGGAGAGGGGACTTGGGATTTGATTATATGTATATATGGTCAGTCTCTAGGGCATTGTCCTGCTAACCAGGGCAATGTCAATGTCCCTTTCCTCTGCCATTCATGAGCGACCTTTAAACCTTTGAGTCTCCATGTCATTCAGAAATAAGGAAAACTAGGTCATGCGAAAGAGAAGGACGAATTGTTATAATGAAGATGATAATGAAGATGAGGATGATAGTGATGATGATGATGGTGGTAGTGGTGACGACGACGAAGGAGTTGGAGAAGATCCAACGAGATATGAGAGTAATGAGGGGGATCTCACTTCATCAGGTGATGCGTCAACTGGAAAAGACAGATTAGTTCCGGAATGAAAGCAGGAATGCATTGACAGTAGGAATGATGATAGTACCGGGTTTTGAGAAGGAAATTAGGTCAGGATATTTTTTTATTTTTCTAAATCAACGCAAAATTTTTACCAAAAGTTTTCCATAATAATTTTTGTGATTGGAATCGGACTTAATCTACATTTAGAACACTTTTGAAGATTCCAAGAATATCCTAAGCATCAGTTTTCTAATTTTTCTATTTCATGTATAGAATTACATTGATCCAACAAGAGATTTTTTTTATATAAACGAAAGAACATATTTCAAATGTACAGTACGTCAACATGTATTATATCAAGAAAGCGCCCTACTTTTCTGTGAAGATGTGTACAGTAAGATTTGGTCAATTAAAAAAATCGATTTAAAATTTGGCGTTGTATTAAAATTAATTAATTGGTATACATAAAGATGAAAAGTATAAGGCTTCATGATATGGAAGAACGCTATTAGCAGTACTGTATAGTAAATGAGACTGATTATTATGGGAACATACTTGAAAGATATTTTACGTATGAAATGTATGTATACCGTTAGCTAGGGGGCAGTTATAAGTGTACTGCAAGCATTACCAAACTGAAAACACTTGATAATGAAGCCTTTTTTTTTTTTTTTTTTTAATCCTTGAACCCCCCCTTCCCCCTCCTTATATCCATTTAGGAGCCAAACTTTTTTCAACGGTTGCTTCACAGTTCAGTTGTCGAATTTATAACCCCCCTCCCCCCACCTTGCATCGTAGCACTGAACGTCTTCCATGGGATTAGCTCCAGGCCATATGATACAAATTCCCTTGAGCAAGAAAAGTATACTGTTAAATATGACTATTAGTATAATGCTTCTTTAAGTAAAAGCTGGCATGGATAACAATATTTATAGTTCAAATAACAATTTATATAGTTTTGAAATTTGTAGAAAGAATGTCTAACTTTGGAGAATATTTTGTATTGGCTAAGATCTGAAAGCTGTGACTTTAGGTATCTTAATCCGTTTTTACGTTTCCTCCTCCCTCTCTCTCTCTCTCTCTCTCTCTCTCTCTCTCTCTCTCTCTCTCTCTCTCTCTCTCTCTCTCTCTCTCTCTCTCTCTCCTTTTTAAGGAGTTATAAATAACAAAGTGCCACTAAAGTAAGTATTCCAACATAAAACTAACTTGAAACAGAGCGATCAAAGAAATATAATTGAAAACAAGTTCTCTATGGATAAAAAAATAATGTTGAAGCTTATTTTAATTTGTTTGCAATAGCTAAATTAGTATAAAGTCATTATTCTATAGATATTGAAGTCGATAGTTTTTATAGCTTTGTATGGGGGTAGATAAAATCCATACACACACACATATATATATATATATATATATATATATATATAAATATATATATATATATATATATATATAAATATATATATATATATATATATATATATATATATATATATATATAAATATATATATATATAAATATAAATATATATATATAAATATAAATATATATATATATAAATATAAATATATATATATATATAAATATAAATATATATATATATAAATATAAATATATATATATATAAATATAAATATATATATATATATAAATATAAATATATATATATATAAATATAAATATATATATATAAAATATAAATATATATATATATAAATATATGTATAATATATATACATACAGTATATATATAATATATATACATATATATATTGTATATATATATATAAATATATATATATATATATATATAATATATATATATGTATATCGGGTAAATATTTTTTTTGGGAGGGGAGGTGGGTTAACTTCAGTTTATTTTGACTTATTTTCATCATAGCTTTTATGAATATTGTGCAATATAGTACAGTCCCGGAACTTTGAAATAAAGGTAAAATATGTATCCTATCATTAGTAATTTCAGACTAATCAAAAGAGATATAATGTTTAGCTCAAATACATTGTTACACGAAAACATTGTTGCACACACACACACACACACACACAAAGAAAAATTATTCTACAGCGTAACTTCATTTTCTCATAGATCTCATAATCTTATAAAACAGTCAAGTTGATTGAAGAGAATATGAAATAAAAAGTTTCATAAGCATGCGCCATATAAGTTTCCTTTGAAAAATACGTTTCATAAGTAAGGTCATATATAACTATGAAAAATATTTTCTATAGGTAAGATCATAATATATAATAAAA
This sequence comes from Palaemon carinicauda, assembly GCF_036898095.1. Classification (NCBI taxonomy): domain Eukaryota; kingdom Metazoa; phylum Arthropoda; class Malacostraca; order Decapoda; family Palaemonidae; genus Palaemon; species Palaemon carinicauda. Next base: position 41,504,646 of record NC_090757.1, on the reverse strand, counting down.
TATTTTCCATAAATAAGGTCATACATGACTTTAACATTGATAAAGTATATGCTTCATAAATATGCTCAAGAGAATTATTAGAACAGAAAGATAAAATGTTAGAAGCAATTTTAACAAGACGGCATAGTGATCAGAGATAATTGAACCATAGATATTTAATGTGCGAACCTCATGTAGCAGTTCCTAGCTGCAGTGAGCCTGACATTATTCTGACTGACATTTTCTTTGCGACTGTGTAGGTTTTAGAGGACAGACAAAGTTTGTCAGATATTAAATCTTTTTCATTTTCTCTTTTACTATTTCATTGTTATTACATTATATATATATATATATATATATATATATATATATATATATATATATATATGTATATATATATATATATATGTATATATATGTATATATATATATATATATATGTATATATATGTGTATATATATATATATATATATATATATAGATATATATATAGATATATAGATATATATATAGATATATATAGATATATATATCTATATCTATATATATATCTATATATATATATATATATATACAGTATTATATATATGTATATATATTTATACATTAAAATACTCAATTTTCCGAGTATGTTAAACGAAATAAACGTACAATCTATGAAAAAGTTTATGGTGGTAGTTGAAATGACCCTGCACATTTTAACACTTCCAATACCCAAATGTGAATTGCTCTTTAAAAAGATAGCAGATGGTAGTCTCATGCATGTTATAGAAAGAAAAGATAATTATAAATTTCGTTTCTGGATTTCTTGTCTTCATTTTTGTATTACGTTTGAACTTACGCATTCATAAAAATTTTTTGCTGGTCTTATAGGAAAAACGAATACTCCGGTCTTTTTAAGTCTATATATGAAATACCTGTTTCGATGTTGTTACTGTTTTTAAAATATTTTATTTTAATTGTTTATTATTTCTTATATAGTTTATTTCCTTATTTCCTTTCCTCACTGGGCAATTTTTCCTTGGTGGAGCCCCTGGGGTTATAGCATCTTGCTTTACCAACTAGGGTTGTAGCTTAGCTTGTAATAATAATAATAATAATAATAATAATAATAATAATAATAATAATAATAATAATAATAATAATGTTGTTGATGATGATTTTCTCTTTCAATTGGCCATATTTCTTCATCTTTTAATGTGGGCATTCCACTCGTTGAAAGCTAGCTTTTTAAATAAACATAATTGCTTGTAACAATAGTTAATAATGATGTGAATGACATCTTGCGTTGATATCCTAAGAGCATCAATATACGTACCGGAATTGAATGACAGAACTCGACTGTTTGAATTGTAATTCCATATTGCTTGAACAATATATGCTTCGTTTCGCAGAGTAAGAATCTAATACGAGACACAAGCACCCGTTCTAATGACTAGATTGCCTTGATGAAATAACTTTAGTGGCAAGTAATGAGGGTTGTAATTGTAATTAATTCTTGAGAGAAGCAGAATAATTACTTGGTAATCTTTTTTATTGATGAAGATTTCAGGATGAAGTAGAAGCAAGACAGAAAAAATGTCCATAGAACATAAACATAAAAATAGGCTATAACAAATTAATCTGCTTTTAAATGTGATCAGCTTAGTCTCTCTCTCTCTCTCTCTCTCTCTCTCTCTCTCTCTCTCTCTCTCTCTCTCTCTCTCTCTCAATAATAATAGTAAAGTTCACACTGTGGAGCGCTTCGCCAAGGAGGTTAGATCTTGTCCTCCTCGACGAGGTAATCCTCCACCCCAGATGGATCCAATCTACTGTACAATTAAAATTCTCTCTCTCTCTCTCTCTCTCTCTCTCTCTCTCTCTCTCTCTCTCTCTCTCTCTCTCTCTCTCTCTCTACTATGTTGTTTATTCACTCTTTTCTCCTTCCCTAGTTTGGCCTCTCAGATTCTTCCTCCACGGTCTGTGTATCACTTCCCGAGCCATTTCCTCTTAGGTGCAGTGGAAATCCAACCATACGAGAGAAATGGGATAGAGGTAGAATTAGGGGAGCAGTAATTAGTTTTCATTGGTTGCGGGACATTCAGCCCAGGATCATCATTATTCACACCTCAAAGCTCATCAAAATCTACATTTCTAAGTCAGGAGAGTTGTGACCGGGTCTTGGAGACTGAGAGGTAGCTGGCCCAAATTCCAATTTGTGTGTGTGTGTGAGAGAGAGAGAGAGCGCGCATTTAATATGTTCCAGGAACAAGCTCGTAACCCAAAATGCTCGTAAAGCAAACTAATTTTTCCCAAATGTCTTAGGTTGGGCAAGGTATCATCCACCCGTTGAACTCCTATCGCTCGAAAATTATTGGCTCCTTTGACTGACTTGAAAGTACTATATTGGATCCCCCTCTAGATATGGCTAATTTTTCCTTTACCTAAAGATAGTACCAAATAGTCTGGTTATTCTTTAGACATTCTTATCTTATACCTGTCAACACTGATCTAACTAAACAATACTTCACTTGAGTGGTTAACTGCTGCACTGTAATTGTTTAGTTGCTATTTTACACGTGGTAAGGGTAGAAGAGACTCATACACTATGGTAAGCAGGTCTTCTAGGAGGAGGACACTCCAAAATCAAACCATTGTTATCTAATCTTGGGTAGTTCCATAGGCTCTTTACCATAGTCTTTCACTGTCTTGGGTTAGAGTTCTCTTGCTTGATGGTACCCTCAGGCGCACTGTCCCCCCTAAAAAGGCCAATCTGGTGATTTTTTTTCATGGCAAATTAATAATCACATTTGACGGGGATGGGGATGAGGGGTTTGGTGGATAGGGAGATCACTTCACAAAGAAAGGACTGTTATACAGTTTTCCTTATAACAACCAGTATTTTTTGTTTATTTTAAAAAGTCATGAATAGGTTTTCGGCTTCTGAATTTGTTAAAGTTTGGTAATAAAAACATAATCATGAAAAGAATTGATAGTCTTTCTTAAAGGTTGTTCATAAATTAGTTATATATAATTCTTCCAACTCTTTACTAGTGCTTAGAATATTAACAAATTGCGTAATTTGTCTATGTATCACACAGACACGTGAAGTTGAGGAATTGTGTACATTGTTTCTGTAGCTCACAAATACAGTAGATGATAATAAAGATACAAATAATTTTCAGTATGTGTTTATTATAAAGGGCATTCATAAAAAATAAAAAAAGTGAAGATGTTTTTGAAATAACTGATTCCAGCTCCGAAAGGAGTCTTTCACATAAATATATGGAAATGTTATATGGAATCCAAGCTGGAGTTATATCTTTATAATTACCTCGTTACTGACATTATAACTTAAACACGAGCTATATTTAACCCATAATTTTTCAGGCACCAACAAAAATAGGCTCAGCGGCTGCTTTTGACCCCCTATAATGACCCTTTAAATAAACAGTATTTTAGTTGATTATTGTTCTCCTACGGTGCAAAAGTTATTTTTTTCACAGCTTTAGAAAAATATTGCATGATCACAATTTGGATTTAATTTAAATTGTCTAATCCTAAGTTGAAACTTTAATTCTCTAACCGCACTCGTCCTTTATCGACCAATCATTTTGTAATTTATTTTTATTTCTGTATCAGTTCCAAACAACACATTTTTCTTATTGTGCTGAGTTATACATCAACGAAACTGCTATATGTATCAGTGTACTCTTACAACAGAAATATCCTTAAAAGCTGTGAGAAGAACAATACTCAGTTTTGTGTGTTTGTACTATCCATTCTTTATCCATGACCTTAGAATTTTAGGGTCTCGATTAATTTTCATTACTCAACTAGACTCGATTAACACCACTCTTCAAAGTCAGACTAACCTTCGAGATACATTGTGAAATTCACTTTTTTAAAGAAATTCTTAAACGAATGTTATTTTAACAAACAGACCGGGTTGTGATTTTGATAGTAATTAGGGTTAGTGATGTTTTCTTATCTTTTTTTATCTATATGATTGGTAATGAATTTTCTTCAATTGTCTGTTTATACTCGGAAGTTTTCATCTATTGTATGTGTATGGCAATGTTGGAGTGTCGTTTAATCGAATAATGATGATTGTTATTACTCTGGATTTTCAAAATTTATTTTGGCATGAAGAGTGAGATATCTAGAAATTCCTAATTTTGCGGTTTGTGCTAAATCAATTTGTGGTTATTATTACAAACTATCCCTTTTTATTTAAATAAATTTGCAGTTGCATTGTACTTTATTCCTTATACCGTATTTATGCATTACCTATTCATGCTCAATTCTTATTTAATGTAAACAATTACGTAATTTAGATAGAGTAGTAGTTTACCCCTATGGTTAATGAATCTCAAATTTTTAAATATAATGAACGACTGCCATTTAGAAAGTTTCTCAACCGATATCAAAGGAGAATATCAATAAAAACATTAGAAGGACCTTAGGTACATCAGCTCGAATTTTCATAAAATCCCTTGCATGTCCTCATATATCTGATCTATTCATCTCGGAGTGAAGAAGCAGCCGAAAAGCCATAATCCAAGGACGCCGCTATTTAGCATCAGACTGGAAATGCTTGGTCCAGATAAGTCAGTCAGGACTTCAACTCTTGGAACTCTTAGCGTCGAGAACAAACTCTGGTGTCTCCCCAGCGCCCTCATCCCCTCTGGAGATCATCAGCGAGACCTCCCTCAAATCCTGTAGGGTCCTCCAGTCAATGATCACCGATCCCCAGAAGTACCAATTAAGGCGTCATCAAGCTTCCCATTCCAGAGAGTTTTCAACCATAAAGTCGCTATCAGGAGTTTCCCGCTCCGTCCAAGGAGGGGGAGCCACTCTCTTCAACCTCTGCACAGACAAGAAAAGTGAAATGAAAAGTCATGATTTGTCTTTGTGAAACTTGTAAGCAATTAGGACTTAATGCCCTAGATAGTGCGAGGACGGAAAATGATGCAGTGGAATGGGATAGGCGTTATTGGTAATGGAGAGAAGAGAGAGAATTTATATTAATTTGAGAATATTATTATAATTAAAAGTAGAAATATATATATATATATATATATATATATATATATATATATATATATATATATAGTCATATAGGCCATATGTTATACCACTCCTAATATCTGGATTCTCTCTACCTCGGGATCAGAGACCCAAGAGGGAATCAACCATAAGATAATAGCTTCTAGTCGCGCGGGGAATCGAACCCGGGCCCAAGGAATTGAGGTTTCATTGACTTAGTACCTCTTCCACAAAGAGAAAAGTTGATGACAATTCTACCATACTTATACCTTCTCTCTCTTTGTGTCAATGGAACCTCAGTTTCTTGGGCCCGGGTTCGATTCCCCGGCCAACCACAAGCTATGATCTTTTGAGTTTATTCTCACTTGGGTCTCTGATTCCGAGGTAGAGAGAATCCAGATAACAGGAGGAGTATAATATGTGGCTTATATGAATATTAAAACTAGTCTAAATGGGACAGTTTTCTTAAATATAGTAAACATGAGAATATAAGACAATTTTGGAAGATATAGTCAACGTGTGAAAATGAAACAGTTTTGGAAGATGGTGAACGTGAGAATATAGGACAATTTTGGAAGATATAGTCAACGTGTGGAAATGGAACAGTTTTGGAAAATATAGTGAACGTGAGAATATAGGACAATTTTGGAAGACAGTCAA
>NC_090757.1:41473978-41493978 GCF_036898095.1 Palaemon carinicauda | reverse complement strand
TATATATATATATATATATACATTTTATATATATACTGTATATATTTATATATGTATTTATATATATATAAATTATATATATATATATATATATATATATATATATATATATATAATTACAATATGCATACATACTAACATACACCCCTGATTTTATTACTGTCAAAACACAAGAAACTTTGAGTGTATGCTATCCTCCCCTCCCCCTCTCTTGCCACATTTCGAAAGCAAATTACTCTCAAAAATGTCAATCGTGTGACTCTCGTCCTTTGTGGAATGAGTCGTGTGAATTGCCTTTTTGCAAATATCCGTACCCACATTTCTATGTAAATGTTCGTTATTTCAATTTGTTGTTGGTCATGGGAGAGTGGTGATGGGGGGTGGGGGTGGGGGGGGGGGGGGGTTTGGAGCCATCCGCTACGTGAAAAGAAAAAAAAGGTATGAAACGGATCTCTCTTTTGGACCCGAGTTTTTCATGTTTGTGGTAACGTGATACGAGGTTTTGATAGAAGCTAATGCAGAGCGTGATTAAAGAAAAGTTAGTAAACGATGCAAACAGGGATGTTGATAGGAGTAAAAGAACAATTAGGTAAATGTGTTTCTGAAAATAGTTCATGTGATTTAATAAAGTAAAATGTTAGTTAGGCATCACATAACAGCGTGTACATATAATTGTGTGTGTGTGTGTGTATATATATATGTATATATATGTATATATATATATATATATATATATATATATATATACTGTATATATATATATATATTTATATATATATACTGTATATATATATAACATAGGTAGTGTTATGTATAATCTGTATATCGTATATTTTGCATAATGATCCACCGTTTATTCATATTAGGCATTATATACATAAAAATGCAAATGTATATACACAGTATATATATATATATATATATATATATATATATATATATATGCATATATAATATAATATAAATATATAAATATATATATATATATATATATGTATATATAATATAATATAATATAAATGTATATAAATATAAATATATATATATATATATACATATATATATATGTATATTTATATGTATATATAATATAATATAAATGTATATATATATATATATATATATATATATATATTATATATATACATATATATATATATATATATATATCATATTCATATATATATAATATATTATATATAATATATATATGTAAATATATATATATATGTATATATATATATATATATATAATATATATATATGTAAATATATATATATATATATATATATATATATATATGATATATATATGTATATATATATGTGTAATATATATATGTATAATATATAAATATATAATATATATATATATATAAATATATATAATATATATAAATATAATAGATATAAATATATAATATATATCTCTCTCAAGGGTTTTAGCGACCCTTCCCCTACTTAGCAAGAGCTATTATGAGTGATTGGTTTGTTGGGGATCAGCCAGTTTATGCCATATATCTCTTAAGGTTTGCTACCTCTCTCTAGCTTTTAGCGAGAACCATCTCATAGCGTTAGAAACTAGTTCTCAAGACTAGAACTTCCTAGCATCGCCTCTTCCAAAATCGTAACTAACTCGTGGCCAAAGTAGTGGCAAAGTCATATTGTTTCTTTACCACCCACTGTTGGCTGTTGCAATCAATGAAAATTTTATAGAACTTATTTCGTGTATGCTAGGCTTTAGGTTGCTTTTGGCTAATTGCTGTCTATCCTACTGATTGGAAAAATGGCTTTGTGTGTTGTGAGTTTGATTTAAGAGGCTGAAGAAATATTTGGCACCGGATGAAGTCATATGGGGGCAAAGTGTGATATGGATTAAACCATATTTATAAGGGATATGCTCTTGCTACACTGAACTATTAGAAACAAAGTGAACCTGGCTGAGAATTTCCAGCGTAAGGTCTTGCTTGGATTTACTAATGATCCTTGTTGTAAGAGCGTCTAGCAATCTTTTGATTGTATTTTGGACCTTGATGAGTCGTTATTGAGAAATAAAAAGTTGTCGTGTCTGTTTTCAACTGTTCATGTTTTATCACTTGCGTTACAATCTCATTATTTTTGTAATCATTGTCATTTTTTTGCCTGTCAGTAGAGCAGTTAAGAAACCTCTCTCATTGATTTAGGTCTGACAGAAAACAATGAATAATTCATCTTTACTGGCAAAACAAGTTCGTAAATAATATGAAAATTCAAGAAAACATTGGAATTTTGTGATGAATTGCATGTTCGGAGTGGAGTGTAAATTTTTAGTTTCCTGAGTGTAATTTTGAAACACTGCTGCGAAATGAAAACTTTAAGTATTTTAAGCAATCGTTGATTGCTATTAGAGCAAACACTTATGTTTTTTTTTTTTTTTTATCGAAAGGTTTTATCGTGTAGCTTTCGTTAATTAGGCAGTTTTGTGTGTTCAGAGTACCAATGTGAGTAATGGTTTTTTTGAAAGATTTGTAGTTTGGGTTTCACCCAAAGTTGGATCTGGGAGCACCAAGCAATGGCTGCTGAAGACTCAGCCGGTAGACTTTAGGCTCCCTTGTCATAACTACGCATCCCAATCTTTAAGGACGGTAGGATTGTGGACACTAATGAAAACCATCTGAGCTTGAGTGTGTCTCCAACTCTCAAGACATTAAATGTGTGTAGCGACGTTTCAGCTAGGCCGCCATTAACTTGTGTTGTATTCTTTTGATTTTTTGATAATCGATTGTATATGACGAAAGTATTTTGTTAATCTTCTTGCGGGATTAGATTTTTTGAATGACTGCAAATATATTATAGAAAGATTGACACCTGGCAGATATGAAGTTATTTGGCGATAAATGGATTCAATTGAATACTGAAAATTAAGGTAACTGATATGGGAAGTCCAATTACTTTATTATCTATTTAGGGTTAATGGAGTTATCAGGGTGTATACAACCGTTGTATACCGGAAAGACACTTTTTAAAGGTAAAGGGACAAAGGAGATTATAATAAATGAATCCTATTGACTTGACATAGTTTTGGAAATCAAGCATATAAGATACTGTGCCACAGAAAGGACTTTCAATATGTTTTGGAATAAGATTATATTAATGTTGTCCGTCAGTTCTTTGTTGAGATATCTTATTATGAAATTTCCTCCCATATGCTTTCACTCTGGCTACCCTTCTTTCCTCTGTATTTGTTAAGGAAGTTTTCATTCAACTCCCTCAAACTCATCTCTTTTGACATCTGTTCAAGTCTGATCTCTGTTGATTAGATCTTTCACTCATACTCGTACACTTTCATATTGATTGGTCCTTTTTGTTACATTTGATAATGTATATTGATGATGCACGACTATAAATACCCAAGGCTCTAACATATTTAATTGAAAGGTAAATTAATAGGAAAAAAAAACATTAAGGATTAACATTAAATGCAAGAGAGATTCATCTGGATTAGAGAATCACCTGCATCCATTTTATTCTCGATTTCGAACCATGTGAATTCTACTTAGCTTTAGAATTGAATAATCTATGTATTCTAAGAGATGGTGAATCTGGCTCGCCAATATCATTACAAATCTTTTTATTTGATGTCCTCTCAGAGGTTCGTTAGCATTGAGATTGTTTTATAGGATTCTTGAGATTATGATTAGAATAGATTTGGTAGAATGCCGGGTGAAGCTTTGATATCCCACATGCTCAGCTGAACTCTTGTCCATCATACGTCCTTTAAATCTATTTGTGAACCTTTATATTATCTTGGCTCAGTGATGAATCAATATCCATTTTATGGTTTTCCTGACCCTTATTCCTCCCCCGTCTCATTAAATCTCTGAGTTTCCTTCATTAATTAAAGCTTCGTAACAGATTCACCATGACGACGTCAATTTAAGCTCTATTAAACGTTGTAGCAAAATTGATCTTCTGAAGATTTATCTTTAATCGACCATTAATTTTCTTTAGCTCATTAACCTCTGCTAATAAATATCTTATCATATTGATATATGGCAAAGACATCCAGGTAGCATATGGATTTTTCAAAGATTTATAGATAGTCGTGGCATTTTTTTCATCGGTCACCAAAAGAAACAGATCAGGTCATTCTAACCTTTTTTGTGTACTTTTAATTTGATGCAAAATTCTCTCAATACATGAAATTCTGGAATAATATTAACATTTGGGAATATGAAAAATTCTTTCCTAGAGATCCACTTTTTTTTTTTTTCTACGCCGAGTTCTTCCATACACCCAGACTTGGCGCCGTCAACCCAAATGGACTCTGAGGACAAACAAGTTTCCAGATAGAAGAATCCAGCCTTTTCAATCCCAATTTCGGGCTCCGTCTTGGGCGGTGTGGTGATGGCACCCGTCTTGAACAGTGTCGGGAACCACCTGATAGCGACTTTATGGCGCCCTAATTTGTACTTCTGCGGATCGGTGATCATTGAATGGAGGACCCAGCGGGATTTGGGACGGGTCTTGGCTGACAACTGTTGTGGGGGAGGGAGCGGGGACGGGGACGGGAGATCCTACGCCTGGGATTTGCTCTCGATTCCAGTGAGAGTTCTGGAAGTTGAAATGAAGACTGGTTTGCTTATCTTCCCCGAGCATTTGCCTCTGATGCTAATAGGGAGGTCGTTGTAGTTGGGTTATGGCTTCCCAGTTTCCTTTGCTCTTGGATTTTGGGAAAATCTGGGAAGATCTAGTCCATTATGAAAATCTATTCAGATATGATTTAGTTTTATGGTAAAGAACTTAAAAAAGAAAAAAAAATTAATCTGTCTTTAAACTCCTAGAAGAGAAGCATATATTTTTCCCAGTAATTCATAGTAACTCATTGCAAAATTCCTTTCATAGTCTTGCTTGTTTGTTTGTTTATTTTGTATTTCAATGTATGATTCATGTGGAAGAAAATGCCGAAGAAATTTCTACTTGTTAAAACATGACATACTGTCAGCTTGTTATTATTCAAAATTGTTATTCGCTTTCGTATTCAAATATAGTATTCGAAAGATTTTTTAAATTTTATTTAGCCAAGTGTTTTAGCATAAGCATTATTAACAGGTGTTCATATAAAAAGTTAAAAAAATGTCCTGTGTAAAATATTGCTAGTTGTCATTCTAAATTTCTAATGGTAACTGTATTTGTTTATATCTTACTTACTGTATAACCAATAGTCACTCCTGAATATTCAAAGAAATCTAAATGTCAATAACATTTAAGATAAATTTACAAATCACTCTTAGCAAATCATTCACCCCTTACTTGCCATAAGGTCTTTTGAAAGTAATGGCCATGGCATTTCTCTTGTCATAATTAGTCCCGTGAAGAAAACTAACGCCAAACTCGGTGCTTTGAGCGAGAATTTCTTCACGTCGTAGTTTATGAAGCACATTTGGAAGCGCCCAAGAGTACTTTGGGAGTTATTGGCAAGAGAGGGAAGTTGCTTCTTGCCGGAGTTTTCTCGTTAATTTAATAACTGTAAAAGTTTCGGTGTTTGAAGTTTATCAAAGGACCCTTTGCATGACGGAAGCTTTCATTGGGATCTCATTTTATTTGGTTATCAACAATAAGCCATTTTGTATTTTACATCAATTTTGAATGGTGTCATCAATTGGAAAGTGGATACGGACAAAGAAAGCATATTTGTGTGTATGCAAGTCATATTCATATGCAAATAAATGCATATGTATATATATGTATATCTTATATATGTGTATATATATATATATATATATATATATATATATATATATATATATATACATGTATATATATATACATACATATATATATATATATATATATATATATACACACACACATATATATATATATATATATATATATATATATATATATGCATGTATTTGTGTATATGTATATATACATATATATATATATATATATATATATATATATATATATATATATATATATGTATTATGCATTTATATGTGTTTGTTTGTATATATTTGTTTATATTTGCGTGTATAAATGTGTATATATATATGTATATATATATGTATATATATATATGTATATATATATATATATATATATATATATATATACATATGCATTTGTATTTGTATGTTTGTATAAGTGTATTAAATTTGCATGTGTATATATATATATATATATATATATATATGAATAAACATATGTATATATATGTATATGCATATATGTATATATATGTATATGCATATATGTATATATATGTATATGCATATATGTATATATATGTATATGCATATATGTATATATGTATATGCATATATGTATATATGTATATACATATATGCATATACTTCATATATGTATATTCATAAATGTATTTATATATATGTATAATGTACATATATGTATATATATATCATTATATATATCATTATATATACACATATACAATAACAGCAACAAATGCAACTGTATCTAGTATGTTTATCTATATCTATGTATATATAGTAGGTATGAAAGCAGATTTATATATATATGCATGTGTGAATGTATACATATGTGCTTATCACGGGTCGTCACAATTGATCATCTGTCTCCATATACCTTTATTCAGTGAATCCTTCTTTGTCACGCCAGCTGCCCTCGTAATATCCCTTATTGACTCCCTAACTCAACTCTTAGGCCTTCCTCTCCCCCTCCTACCTAGGGGCTCAGGCTTACCATCCTCTTCCTGACATGCTTTGTCTCCCTTCTCTTCACTTGCCCGAACCACTTTAGTCTTACTTCCATTGCTTTCTTTCGAAACGGATTGACATGTGCAGTTCATCTAATGAATCCATTTTAACCCTATCCTCCTTCGTTATCCCCAGTGAGAATCTACAACATTTTCATTTCTACAAAAGGTTTAAATCTTGCTTCTTGTATGTATTTGTATTTACACAGGCACAGACACAGTATATATATATATATATATATATATATATATATATATATATATATGTATATATATATATATATACATATATATATATATATATACATATATATATATATATATATATATATATATATACATATATATATATATATATATATATATATATATATATATATATATATATATATATATATATATATATGCCAGAATCGTATTTTCACTTTGAAGTTCTGTGTATGAACCCCCTGGGTTAAAGGCTTCCTCAACATTACCTACTCTAGAAAACCCACTGTACTTAACCGTTAATATTTTGGAGAGTAAGTAATTTGTTTTGTGCAGTACGTAAAATTTAATGTATTCCCTTATAAATCTATTTGATCATTTGAGTAAATGTACTATAAATATCTGTCTAATACCTTTCGAAAAGAAACTTGCATTTTTAAGATAAGCGTTGTTACAATAATGACGTTATATATAACTTACATTTACCTTTGCATTGCTTGTTTAACAACGTCGTATTTTGATGCCTGAGCGTTGGTGGCTCACAGAAAATCGGCGAATCTCTACTAACCGTGGAATTCACCTGAAATATTCATGCGTGAGAGATTACGTCCGAGTTTATTCATACATTTCTCAGATTTCCGCCACAGTACACATGCAGTTTTGTGTTGTTACTTATTCTCGTAATTTATATTTCCTTTAGGAATTCTCCTTGGCGGGAGTTAAAATTAGGGATATTTATATTATTACAAAATTAGACACTTTGTTTTACACCTGTATATTTTTGTTACAAAAAATATTCCTTTTTGTCATTTTGAGAAATTACTTGCTATTGCAATTTTATTCATACATTTAGTAATTTTCAGTGTTGCCATCTATTGTTCTACTAGTATCTGAATAATTTATTTCTATAATTGCTTTGGTAAATTTGTTTGGGGTATTTTTAGTATATTTTTTTCGAGTCAAACGAGCCTAAAATTCTTACTACCTTTTGTTTTTATCTGATGTGGAAAAAACTACTTTATAGACATCCAAAACCTCCCCCTGTAGATGAACAGTTGTGACAAGACCTTCGACCCAATCATATTGGGCATGCGATTCTTATTTTCATGAGTGTGACCTTTATTGCCTTCGTTATTGATGCGGTATCATATATCTTCCCGAGGATAAAGACACACTGCGTCTGTATAATCCAGGGGTTCTTAACCTTTTGATGAATCCAGACCTGCAATGGATTGCCCAATATGGTCCCATACCCCAATCACTCGACTGTCAAAATAATCATCACCAATCCTATCATTTGGCAGTATGTCTTCTGAATGTCAATGACTTGAGTGTACTGTACTTTTGGATTGTTAGGAATAGACATTAGATAAAATTATAAGCATTGATAACTTTTATCATATTTTCTTACTGAAAGCAAAATAAGAAAAATGAGAAATGATATATGTACTGTGTAGACAGCTACAATTATTTCTAAAATATAACCGATTCAATTATTTCTAAAATATAACCGATTCAATTATTTCAAATTACAAATCAGCAACATTACTTCTTATAGTTCAGTTTTATTAGACGAACGAAGAAAAATCATAAATAAGCAAGTTTTTTTTTTTCCAATATTGTGACTACATAAAACAGACTTTTACAAATCTAGTGAGATATTTGCTTTTGTTTTTGTGATATCAAAGCGTGGAATCGTGGCACAGTTATTAACAAGGCTATTTTCATGTCATCTGGCACCTCAAGTTGATTTCTTCACTGTGATTTTAGATTTAATTATGCAGATAATCCTGTTTCACAGAGATATGTAGTTGCGAAGGGAATTAAAAGATTCATTACTTTCATGGCCAAGCTTGGGTAAGCTGATATTTTATTCACAACAAAACTGCTTTTAATACATCACAGCCCTTTCGAAATGACCTTTCTTTCTTTGTTTATCTTGGAAGTCAATAAAATCGTCCTTTGATGAATCGATATCACTCAATCACCATCATGAGACTCAATACTACACAGTATTCTAGAAGTTTTAATCCAGTTGTGACCATGTTGTGGAATGATCTTCCTAATCGGGTGGTTGAATCGGTAGAACTTCAAAAGTTCAAAAGTTGCAGCAAATGTTTTTATGTTGAACAGGCTGACATATATCTTTTTATAGTTTATATGCCACGTTTGCTTTGATGTTTGTTTTTAAAATATCTTATTGTTAATTTTTTCTCATCGTTTATTTTACTTATTTCCTTGCCTCACTGGGCTATTTTTCCCTTGGGCTTATAGCATCTTGCTTTTCCAACTAGGATTGCAGCTTAGCTAAAAATAATAATGATAATAATAATAATGATAATAATAATAATATTAATAATAATAATAATAATAATATCAAACGAGAAAGGGTTTTGTATTCAAACCGATTCCATGCTTAGATCACCAGTATCTGAAAATTAACCTTTAAAATTTGTACATAGAACTTTCAAATGATTTTTGACTTCTTGAAGTATTTCTACAGGTAGTGTTTCACCATCACCAATAAGGATATTGTTAAGGATTGGAAAGTTTGCCCGGTTTCCCCTTTCAACGTGTGACATTCTTTGCGCAAAAGGGAACAGCGCCGCATTATGGTGACTATTAAACAAAATAAGGTGATCCTAAGAATTTTATACTACATAATCCTTAATGTCTGTAATGCAGTCAAGCACTTCCGTTAAAAGATCCACTGTAAATACAATCACAGAGGGTCTTTTAACCAATTTCCGATGGATATCAGCTAAGGTTCATGTATGCGGAGAAGCGAAAGCTAGAGAGAGAGAGAGAGAGAGAGAGAGAGAGAGAGAGAGAGAGAGAGAGAGAGGGAGAGAGAAGTATTGTATTTGAAAAATGACAATGCCGTTAGAAGGTTTAGATAAGATCAGAAGTGATGAGAGAGAGTGTCAAAAGAAAAGTAATAGCTGAATACCTTTCCCGCTCTTATCACAGTTCATATATAAATAGATAAATATATATATATATATATATATATATATATATATTTATATATATATGTATATATATATATATATATATATATATATATATATATATATATATATATATGTATAGATAGATAGATAGATAGATAGATAGATAGATAGATAGATATAGCTATATATTCATATTTCAATGTGTGATGATAACCAAGCATACTCAGATGGTTTTTTACAATGAACTATAAAACATTTTCTGGTCGAATGTCTCGGTTTTCAATTTTTTTTTTCTTCTGGTTTCTGAGTCGAGGTGATATTTATTATGCATTTTGTCGACTTTTGTAGAGTTGTTGATACGACAGCAGTGACTTATTTTTCAGAAGCAAACATTTCACATAAGATATCATTGATAAATTGGTTTGTTATATTTATTCCTTGAACTGGAAGGTATTTTTCTTGTCTGTACTTATACATATTATTTATGAACTAGTTGGTTCAACACCAGTGACCCTTGGTTTTGTTAAGCCATTATAATAGCAATAGATCAATCTACATTTTCATTATAGCTTGGTCATTTATAGTTTTTATTTTATTTTATTTTATCCTTACCCTCGTACTGTAAATCCGTTTCATCTTCAGAACTTTTCAAAAAGTATTCTGTACAAACTAGCTTTCTCTATAAGCGTTCCATCATCTTGTATATCGGTTCTACCCTTCCTCCTTCCCCTTGTCTTATTCTATCCCTGCATTCATTGCAATTATTTACGCTTCGTACGATCTCTTCCATCGCCATGACAACGTCATCCCTATCCTCGGTATCATCTGGGTCAGAATTCATCTAATTAGCTGTTTATACATTTTCCCTTATTAGGAGTTCAATTTTAACCCTCTCTCTCTCTCTCTCTCTCTCTCTCTCTCTCTCTCTCTCTCTCTCTCTCTCTCTCTGATGACATAGTGAAAATAGGCTCATTTCTAAATACACTGTATAACGGGGTGCTTTTGCCAACCTGTTCCTGATTATTCTTGGAATTGTTTCATTGGACCTGACTTTAGGCTTTAGGTGTATTAAAACTTCATATGTTTTTCTTTCTTGCATTGATAATCACTTAAATTTTGTAAGAAAATATATTCCCTACTACTACTACTACTACTACTACTACTACTACTACTACTACTACTATATCTTTTCATATTTTATCGTATCGATTGGGATCGTGTATTTCTTGGAGGGGCTGCATTTTGATATATATGAGTGTAGAGTTTTATATATATATATATATATATATATATATATATATATATATATATTTATTTATATAGGTGTATATAAATATATTTATATACATGTAAAATATATATATATATATATATATATATATATATATATATATATATGTATATATATTATTACTTGCTAAGCTACAACCCTAGTTGCAAAAGCAGGAAGCTATAAGCCCATGGGCTCCAACAGGGAAAATAGCCGAGTGAGGAAAGGAAACAAGAAAAAATAAAATATTTTAAGAACTGTAACATCAAAATAAATATCTCCTATATAAACTATAAAAACTTTTAACAAAACAAGTGGAAGAGAAATATAATAGAATAGTGTGCCTGCGTGTACCCTCAAGCAAGAGAACTCTAACCCAAGACAGTGGATAACTATGGTACAGAGGCTATGGCACTGCCCAAGACTAGAGAACAATGGTTTGATTTTGGAGTGCCCTTTGCCTAGAAGAGCTGCTTACCATAGCCAAAGAGTCTCTTCTACCCTTACCAAGGGGAAAGTGGCTACTGAACAGTGACATTGCAGTAACCCTTTGGGTGAAGAAGAATTGTTGGGTAGTCTCAGTGTTGACAGGTGTATGAGAACAGAGGAGAGTATGTAAAGAATAGGCCAGTCTATTCGGTGTAAGTGTAGGCAAAGGGAAAATGAACCGTAACCAAAAAGAAAGATCTAATGTAGTACTGTCTGGCCAGTCAAAGGGCCCGTGACCTTAAAATTCTCTTGAAAAGGTCAACAATAATAAATATCATTTTGTCTATGGATGGTTTTATTCCTGTTTCTGTATACATTATCTAAGAGTCAAAGGATACGAACTGCGTGGAGAGAAATGGTAAAATGTTTTCGTGAATGTTTTTGCAAAGCTTTGAAACGGAAGTTTAAAAAATATATGAATATATTTCTGAATTGTTAACATTTTAAAGAGAACATTGCTTTTTGGGGGATTGGATTTTTCTGGTGAAAGATATTCTGGCAGGTTACTTCAGTATATATTAAAGATGATCCTGGCTAAACACCCATTATTAATATATACGTTGCAGATTGATATGCAACTACATTGTCATAAAATGTTACTACTATTCCTATTTGATATATCAAATAAGCGTAGATGCTAATGAACTGCAGGCGTTCCCAGTTGTATTGCAAATTATGCCAATGTGGTGTTAAAAATTATACTACTCTTTCAAAAAGCGTCGATGTTAATGAAATGGAGTCAGGCCAAGTAACTTTGCAACAAGAATAGTAACATGAAGATGACACTACATTTTATTCATTTCTCAAGTGAAAATATCAAATCTAGTGCTTAAATTGCCGACAAAAGTGAGTTCATCTCAGGGTGTGAGGTGGCTCTTTACAAGGAGAGAATTTCCATGAAATTACTCCTGATGTCACGATGTTTGCGTGACCTGCTGTCTCTTCGCCTGTGTTCTTTTCAGCTCGTGCTCTCCTGTCATTTTTTTTTTTTTCACCATTTGGATATTTGTTACTTTATAGATTAACTACTTTAAGTAAAAAGAACACTTGGTATTAATCTGTCTTTTATAGTATTGAAAGGGGAACGATATCTACTATATTTTGAACATGTCCTCCTAGGTCAAGGATGGGGAACCTTTTTGTGCAAGAAGGCCATTTTACAAGTCATCATCCCATATAAAGGTCGCATAGAAATATTTTAAAGTTATTTTATCCCTTAAGTAATTTATTAGTAATCTAATAAAAAAGATAGGTTTATAGAAATTGAAAGCATAATATTTTCAAATATTTTTATTCAAGCATGTACTTTTTATACAAGTAATATGTAAATAATATCGAAAACATAGAATTTTCAAATATTTTATTTATGTAAGAAGTTTTAAAAGTAATAAGTAAATGAGTAATATCGAAAGCATGACATTTAAAATTATTTCAATTAAGAAAAAAAGTTTTTTTTTGTATTTAAAGAAAGAGTAAAGGAATAATCTTATAAATTGATGTCATATAAGCATCAAGAATGTAAAATTTATCATATTCAAGAAACAGTAAGCAAGCATGTACACATTTTCATACATATCAATGACTTTTTTGGGTTTGCTTCTTTTGAGAAAGCATTTTGACATCAGGCTCTTAGTCTCAATTGGTCCTCCAAATGCTCGTCTCTCAACTGCGTTCTCAGTGAATTCTTGGTTTGCGCCAAGTACGAAAATGTGGATTCACCACAGTATGTCTAAGAAAAACAGGAAATCAACCGTCGGGCATGTTTACGAAGACGAGGATATTCTATCGCGTTTTGCCAAATTTCGACGGGATTTTCTCTTTTCAAACAGAGACTCCAGGATATTATCCTCAGACTTTTCAATAAGCTCCATTTGTAACTTCAGGAACCTCTGATACATCAACTAAGTGAGGTTGAAAAGCAAGTTTCAGTGTGATGCTATGCTTTTCAAAATCATTGAATCTTTTATCTTATTCTTTATCAATGTGTCTGAAACCGGCTCATTTTCTTTAAAATATCCATAGATATCCTTAGTTTTTACTCATTACTTTCGTCAACTGGGGAAAGTGGTGTTCTGAAAGTTTGGATCGAGTCAAAAGGGACTTGAAATGCAACAGTTTCTTTCAAAATGACAGAATTTTTGGCCATATATCACAAATACATTTATTTTTGCCTAATGAAATATTCACCTCATTTTGTTTTGACATCACATAAAAAGGCAACAAATCTGTAAAAATTTGGATCTGAAAAATAACAATACTTTTTGTTTTCTTTGAAAAAGTCAATAATTTGCCTGCGTAAAGACTAAATTTGACCAACACTTTCCCTTGCGACAACCAGCGTACTTTTGAGTGATATGGCAAATCTACACTAATTATTTAGTCATTCATCATCAGCATGCTTCGAAATTGACGATGCTTTGAGGCATTTCGTCGAATATAGTTGATAATGCTTATAATATTTTGCACAGTGTCATTTAAAGTTACAGATTTTGCAGAGAGATTTTGCTGGTGTAATATACAATGAAAAGAAATAAGTGCACTTGGTTCTTGGATTTCTTTCTTAAGATGTCCAATAAA
The DNA here is from genome assembly GCF_036898095.1 of Palaemon carinicauda. Lineage (NCBI taxonomy): Eukaryota > Metazoa > Arthropoda > Malacostraca > Decapoda > Palaemonidae > Palaemon > Palaemon carinicauda. Next base: position 41,479,757 of record NC_090757.1, on the reverse strand, counting down.
TTCTTAATTTTTATCCATCATAGCTGGAGAACCATCTGTGTACACACTTACCAAATTAGTAAAATTTAGTCCTATTTTATGACATAGCTCTTTGAAGTAGTTAAAAATATCTATCCCTGGTGTCCTTCCTTTAATGGTGCCTAAAGCAAGCAATTCCTCATAAATTGAAAATCATGTTATGGTACGAGTAAAATACAATACTTGTGCTGAATCAGTGGAAGCTGTTGATTCATCCGAAGCTACTGGGTAATATATATTCTCTTTTTAGATTACGTTTTTCAATTGTTTTGTTACATTACTGGCCAATTCATGCTGTCGATTTGTGTTAGTCCTTCTTGAAAGAGGCACCACTTTATACTTATTATCTTTATCGGGATATATACATCCTACTACTTCTAAAATACAGTCCTTTATGAGTTCTACATCACTGAATGGCTTACCTTTTAATCCAAGCAAATTTTCAGCATTTTAGCTTGCTTCTGTCATAGCATTCTGTTAATGTAACATAGACTGGAAAAATTGTCTTTGCTTCTGTTTTCCATCGTTTAGTTTCTGAAGTGCTATCCTTCGAGGGTCACCCTCAAATTTAGCATATTTATTGCCTTTATGAAGAACATAGTGTTGCTGTTAATTGAATTTTTTAACCGTTACAATTGCAGTATCACAAAGCAAGCAAGATATTTTGCCTCCAGTATTAAGTAAAAAAATATTGCAGTTCCCATTCTTCATTAAAGATCCAGTTTTCTTCTTTCAAAGTCCGTTTTAACTTTTTTTGACATAATTGGTCAAAAAGAAATTAATTTATTCTGAAAAGCCATAAAAATGGTTAATGATGAATTAAGCTAGCCGCACACTGATCCAGACAAAACAGTCTTAGAGATGACATCAATAAATTTGCATCTACAATATGTTATGTTATTATTATTACAACAATAATAATATAGATGTTATATTTTTTTCTGTGATTAGTATTGTTATGTATCATTAACTAATTGTTGCAGGATTAAAAATAAGAAAAACGTAAATTATCAATGGTTCCTTCAAATGTTAACTTAGATAGCAAATACCGTATTGTAGATATTGTATGCCCTTGCTGGTTTCGAGAGTGTCACCTTGACAGACCTTTTAACATGCTGTTACAAGGCGTGCATACTTCAAGAGCAACGTGTCCCTAATGATGAATTTTTGGTTCCTTTTCCCCATTTAAGAGTCGTCCAAGGAATAGACGTGCAGTTACTTCAAAGAGTTCTCTGTCATTACGTACACATTTTGCGTCGTTTAGAAATATTTAATTCAGTTTTTGTAACTACCTATTTTTTTTTTCTAATCTCTTCTAAGATTAAATATAAATGTAAATATAAATATAAATATTAATGTAAATATAAAAAAGTGGGGAATATAAGATAAACTCTGTCAAAACACTTTGAAAATAGAGACGAGTTTTAATTATCTTCCAATTATTGACCATTTTTATCTTCACGTTTGAAGTTCCACCTGCTCCCATTTAATCAGGTTACTGTAATTAGTATCCTATTCATTTAGAGAGTTTTTTACTCTTCCTGGGTTTGGAGACGTCGCATCTTTTTTTGCATCGTGTCTGTGTTCTTACTTTCTCTTCATAGTCGTTAATTATTTTTAATTATCTCACGCCAGAACCCAACTATATAGAGGTGTATGTCTTCTTATGATTCATTTACCTCTTATTTGTAATCTTTAACTCCTTAGCGCTGGTGTTATTAGGTTTCCGAGTCTTCTAATCGCTACTCTTATTCGTTATCATGATACTTCATAATGTGTTTTCTTCATTGCACATCACCCAATACACAGTAGATATTACTTTGTTTTTTGCAGTGTAATTGCGGTTCCAAAATGCTCTTGAGCTGTCTGCAATACGTTTTTCTGATTTTTCTTTTAATATCTTGGTGTCCATATTTTCTAACTTTTTTTTCCATAGTACAACTAAAGATTAGCAGGAAAATCTTAGAGCTTCAATGTATCTAAAATGTAATAGTGTACTACACTTCGAAATTGTTTACAGATATTTATTGAAACATGTATGCATTTATGAAATAAATAAATCATACCTACTATACAGGGCTATAATCCTGTTTAGTACATCTTAAATGAATAATTTGTGGTTGGGTACTAGTGGAGATTCTCAATCCGTTTATTTTTGAGATTCATGAAAGTCGAAAATATCGTCCAAGCTCTTCACGTCATTCACAGATTTTAATTGCTTCAATATCCCCAAGACGATGAGTCTCTTCCACTAACCACCTCATAGTGGGGCATATGATGAAATTTCAGTCCATCTTTTGGGCCCCTGACGCCATCAACGGTCGAGACCCCTTCCTGAAGAGTTTTGGGAACCACTTGATGGAGAATTTACTTTGGAAAACTCTTGGGAATAGAAAGGTTGATCTTTAATTGGTGCCTATTGGGATTGACGATCTTTGAATGGGGGACCCGCAAGATTCCAGTAGGACTTGGAGACGTCAATGTATGTGTTCGGGGGAGGGGGGGGGGGGGAGTGGCGGCAGTGGTCGGTGTAGGGTTTTGGGGAAAATTTTGTTTGGGGTTGTGGAGGACTTGTCGGTGTGGGATTGTGGGGAAGGGTTGGTAGTGGGGAGGGTGGCAGAGGCCTTGTCGGTATGGTGGTTTGGGGGTTAATACATGGTTTGGATGGCTATATTTGACCTTTTAGGTAAGATCATTCCATGTTTGTGTTTTACTACTAATTCAAAAGAGAATCGCGTAAGATAAAAGTCTGACTTGCTTGTCTTCCCCGAAAGTCTGGCTTGCTTGTCTTCCCCGAAAGTCTGGCTTGCTTGTCTTCCCCGAAAGTCTGGCTTGCTTGTCTTCCCCGAAAGTGTGGCTTGCTTGTCTTCCCCGAAAGTCTGGCCGGATTATCTTCCCCGAACATTTACCAGTTAATCGACGAAAGGTAGCGTCGGATGCTTGGATTCTATCTGAAATATAATCTTCAAATCTGTAAAGATAAAAGTGTTAAAGAGCAAGTTAGTTTCGATATACGAAAGTGAAATATTATAACTTGTATAGGTTACTCTGGTATTCTGTGAATTGAGTAATTAGAATACCTTTTCCGATACTATTATTAACTTATCTAGGTTTTATTTTCTTATTAAATATAGGAGCTCGTCTTGGGGAATTATTGAGAAATATTTATAATCTTTTTTACTGTTAGTTGGCTATTGTACATATTTCCTCGGCATATTAGAGAAATATCTCATTGCAAGATTACCATTTATCGAAAATGCGATTAGTTTTCAGAACTGGGAAAGTATTATTCTAAAAGTTTGTATACAATTATAATCTAACTACTTTTGAATTAAGTTTAAACTCAATTGAAGCAAATGTGAAAGCTAGATTTAGTTTTTTCATGTTTTATACTAATAACGCTACTCGTGATTTTTTTTTTGTTTTTTGAAAAGAGGTTGAGTGAAAATGTGTGTAAAAAATTTCAGCAATTGGTTAATAAAACCAAATATCTAATTAGTGTAACCATATTATTAAAGGAAGAATTATTTTCAAATCATTCATAGTAAATTATTGCCTAAGTTAATTTTACGTGGTTTGAAATTAAGATGTTTACCAACATGACACTTGTCATCTCTAGTTTTTTTTTCATGAAAATAGGCCACAACTTCTGTGGCTTAGAGAAGAATATCTCGTCGTCTTGGTTTATGGGGCACATTTAGAAGCCGGCATGAGTACTCACAGAGCAAGTTATTGCCTAGCTAAGTGTCATCATGTAAGAGAGCTTTAACAACTATTAAGTTTGAGTGGTCAAGTTTTTTCTAACTTATTGTGTGGATACCTTGTCTTTTTTTTTACCCATTTAATCTCATATGATGACGCATTTTTATCAAGTTCTCTTCTTTATCATAAGTCGAAAATTTTGTATGTATTCTTCATTATAAGTCGGAAATTTTGGTGTTTTCATCATTATAAGTGGAAAATTTTCATGTGTAATTTCTTAATTTCAAGTCGAAAATTTTCAAGGATATTCTTCATTATAGGTCGAAAAATTTAATGTGTATTTTCTTCATCATAAGTCGGAAATTTTAGTGTTTTCTTCATTATAAGTGGAAAATTTTCATATGTAATTTCTTCATTACAAGTCGAAAATTTTCCAGAATTTTCTTCATTATAAGTCGAACAATTTCATGTGTATTTTCTTCATAAGTCGAAATTTTTTGTATATTTTCTTCATTTTAAGCCGAAAATTTTCTTGTATTATTTTCATTACAAGTCGAAAATTTTCCAGGATTTTCTTCATTACAAGGCGAAAATTTCCCAGAATTGTCTTCATTACAAATCGAAAATTTTCCAGATTTTTCTTCTTCATTATAAGTCGAAAATTTTCATGTATCTTCTTGTTCATTATAAGATTAAAATTTTCATGTATTTTCTTCATTTTAAATCGAAAATTTGCATGAGTATCTTGTTTATTATAAGATGGAAATTTTCATGTGTATTTTCTTTATTATAAGTCGAAAATTTTCATGTGTATTTTCTTCATTATAAGTCGAAAATTTTCATGTGTATTTTCTTCATTATAATTCGAAAATTTTCATGTGTATTTTCTTCATTATAATTCGAAAATTTTCATGTGTATTTTCTTTATTATAAGTTGAAAATTTTCATGTGTATTTTATTTATTATAATTCGAAGATTTTCATGTGTATTCTCTTCTTTATTATAAGTCGAAAATTTTCATATGTATTTTTATCTTCATTATAAGTCGAAAATTTGCATGTGCATTATCTTGTTCATTATAAGATAAAAATTTTCATGTTCATTTTCTTCATTTTATGTAGAAAATTTTCATGTGTATTTTCTTCATTTTAAGTAGAAAATTTTCATGTGTATTCTCTTCGTTATTGTAAATCAAAAATGTTCACGTGTATTTTTTTCTTAGGTATAAGTATAAAAAATCATGTGCATTTTCTTCGTTTTAAATGGAAAATTTTCATGTGTATTTTTCTGCATTTTAAGTCGAAAATTTTCGAAATTTGTCTCCTGTATAAACCTGACTAATCGGTTTTACGGGTTCAAAGTACTCTTGGAAATATTTTCGTTCTAAATGTAAAATATGAAATATCGAATATATACATCGAAGTAATAAAATAATCCTCTTAGTTTCCCTAGAATTGAGAAAAGTGCCATGTTAAAAATGTTACGCGATTCCCTTATCGGATTTTTATGTCATTGTTTATTCTCGAGGTAATATATTGCTTTCTTCAATTGAAGAATTCCCGTATTCACTTAATATTCAGAATACTGTCATTGTACATTTGTCCTTTTATATATTCCGGCAACTTCGATGCAAAGGTTATGTTATGATTGGCGTGCGTCTATTAATTTGTTTGTATGTCTCTTTCTGTGTGTTATTCGCATAACTCAAAAACTATTTAATCGAATCTCATGAAATTTGGTGGGATGATTGGCCCTGCTCCAAGGACAATTTAATTTGATTTTGGGAGTGATTGGGTCAAAGGTCAAGGCCAAGGTCACAAAAAGGTAAAAAACTTGCTATATCATGGTCAATTTTTATCCCATTTGCATGAAAGTAGTGCCAATATGTGCATAATTCAATTCCATATCTTATGATCTGGTATTGGCGAAGGTTGCGCTCTACCGAGTTTCCGTTCTAGTTTGAGTAATCTTTGAATTTAGATTTAATTTAAGGAAAAACTAACCAAATCCGGATTTTCAATGTATCAATCAAATATAGTTGAAGGTCATATCTTGAAAT
>NC_090757.1:41446478-41461478 GCF_036898095.1 Palaemon carinicauda | reverse complement strand
CATTTTTTAAGTGGATCGAAGTAAAAATAGCAAAATTAAAAGAAGAATTTATATTGATCTTATTGCCTCTGCAAGACAAAACTGAATTAAACGCCGGAACAATCCAAATTCTCCGGTTAAATCTCTACCAAGAACCTTTAAGTAAGACTTAGTCATGCTTAGAAACTTATGCAGTTATATTTGTTTGTTGTTTTCACACCTGTGTAGTACATAAGAGATCTTATTTATCAAACTGGTATAATCCATTCCGAGTGCATAGTTTAATTGAATAAATAAAAAGTTTAGAGATTATTGAGACTTGATAAACAAGGACGTAAATAGCAAGAAACATTTTTGTTAGCAATATGTCGTTCCACAATAGATTGCACCATTTTATATGATGTAAACATAATCGTCTCTCTTTACCCAGAGAAGGGAAGGCATGCTCATTAGAATATTCATCATTTTTATTACGTATTGGTTATTTTTTTAATGCCCAATGGTAATTAAAGGGAGATTTATATTTGAAGATGAACAATATTGACCTTTTTGTTTTCGGTCAAATTTAATGTAAGCTTTTTCTCGACAATTTTCCGCAGCATCATTTTGATTGCATTTTTTTTTATTTTCTTTTTTGTTTTTGTTTTTAGTTCTTTATTATAATGGGTTTTTTGCCAGTATGAGTCTGTTACTGGAGGTTAAGTTTTTCAATATCTGTAAATATGAATATTACTTAAAAAAAATTTAAAAAGATAGGAAATAAAAATTGTAAAAGTTTTGAGGTCATCTATTCACGAGAAATGAATATTACTTAAAAAAAAAGTCACAAACGAAAGGCATAAATCACGAAGGTGTTGATGTTATTGAAATATAAACAGTGGTCTTGTGATCATTGATGAAGATTGGAAAGCAAGCGACACTAATATCGATACAATTTCCCCCTAGTTTTTTGTATTTTTTAAAAAAATTAGTGAAGTTTATCTCTGACTTGAGTATGGAAATTTCTAACGAAATAATAAGCTGCTCTTAAAGACATGACGTGGTCTCTCTATGATTGAGTAGATTTCGTGATGTTTTTACGAGTTGCCCTAGTGCAAGAGCCCGTGTCTTGTTATAGGCAAATCGGTCTTATTATTATTATTATTATTATTATTATTATTATTATTATTATTATTATTATTATTAAATAATTTATTGTTAATCTTTTATTAATCATTATTATTATTAATAATAATTTATTGTTAATCTTTTATTAATTATTATTATTATTATTATTATTATTATTTTTATCATTATTATTATGATTTTATTATCAATAATTTCAATAAGTTTACGATAATTTTTTCTGGAATCTTCTTTCTCCTTTCCTACCTACCTTAGTAAGGTTAATGCCCCCTTCTGTTGGTTAAAGTCCAGGGTTCCTCATTATTACTGTTAATCCTTTCATCACCATCTTGGCGTCAATGATTTTTGATGTCAGGATGCCAGAAAACTTAAAATCAATCAATCATCACCATCTCTCACTTTTAGGAAAGGTCCCTGCTGTCGCAAAGGTGGCTTACTTGTAAGCCAAAAGTCTCCTTCGCTTTATAGATCCTATACTCCTTCAAGTTCCACTTCGATCTCCAAATCATAGACATTCGCCTTTTCTCTATATCAGTAACTATATTAATATTCGATTGTTTTGCAATATCACTAACTAACATCAATGCTTACCTCATACTTCTCCATAACCCAAGGTTAACTGGTAATATTTTCTGTTGGAAAGAAATGAAACTAATGGGGTTGGGTTGTCCCAGAACTGTGTTCTAGCTTTCTGTGGTTTTCCTCAGAGAGATCAGCTAATGAACATTTATCTCTATCTTTATAATTTTGAACTCTTGACATTTTTTTGTGTTCAAACCCGCTACATCTTTGCTTTAAAGACACCTTTTTTATATTTTTTTGTAATCTAACCCAATTTACCCTAGTTTTGATATTTATTAAATTTTGGACATATATGTAATTATCTGGATTTTTTTCTTTTCGTCTATTTGTATATAATTTTATTTTAATCATAACATATGCGTTGAAATGACATGTTCGATTGTTGGAAGAGGTTTCAGAGTGATGAGTAGCTCAAATTGTTTTTCAATTATTACATTTTCTTCTTTCCTATACCTACGTTAAATTCACTCTCTCATCAGTATTCCTTATACCCTTTTCAAGTAACCTATTATCCTGGCTCAGATGCATGATTGTATTTTATAGACGCCCTGTCCTTCGTCTTTATTATGTTCTCATTATGTCTTTGTGTCTTGTGCAATTACTTGTGTGTCATAAAATCCTTTTCCGCACTATGGAGAAGACATCCTCATCCAAATTATCGTACGTGTCAAAATCCACGTCATTAAGAGTTGCATAATCTCATCATCATTGAGATCTTATTCTTTATTTTATAGTGTCTTTACTAACCATGAACTAACACTTCCAGCAGTTCTGTTGATGCTTTGCTTTGGGGTTTCTTTGTTTCATTTATTTGTAATGTATATGTGAGTGATTTTAGATATCTTGTGTATGTGTGAGATTGAATGTACTCTGTATGATCACACAAACAAATTTGTAAGTACGTATACATACTCAAGATTGCAATGAGTAAGAGACTAAATAACACGATTTCCACATCTCCTTAAAACGCATTAATGGCCTATTAGTAAAATTAGTACGTTAATCAAAATTAGAGAAAAAACAGAACTTTTGTGCCTTAAAGGGAAATAGAGGAGGGATGAACAAGAGACCGGCAAAGGAAACAGTTTTTTGTTAGCTTACTGGAGGAAGTAATTGAAAATGTAACAGCTGGACAATTTATACAGAGCTAAAGACAGGACCAGGTGGAGGCAATTGACAGTCCACGTCGAGGACATGGCACCTAGATAGATAGAGATAGATAGTTAAAAGATTTGTTTAGAATATCTCTTAATTTTAGCACTTATATTTACCGTATACCTAGATAAGTTGTGGTGTGGTCAGTTTTGGATTAATATTGGTTGAACAAACGGTGATTGGGTCCTTAATCTCATCGGCCCCTTGATTTATTTCGGTGCTCGTGTTTTGTTTGGGGTCTTCCTTCTTCAGCAGTTATTGGTTGCATTGCATAATGGAAAATCACTAAATATATGTATAAATGTATACATACACATGTACAGTATATATAGATATATATCTGTTATCTGTATATACGAGTATTTCTCATATTAGAAATACTGTACATTTTAGAGTGGCCAGAGTAGAAATGTATATATGAAAAGTTGTTGGTAGGCGTTTGATATATGGAGTTATTAAATTTATCTAATTATCAAAACGTTTAAATTATGGATACCTTTTTTTCATTTATCTATGGTAAATTTTATGGATGGTACCAATGAATTAGTGATTGAAACAAAACCCTCAAGATTATAAAAAATTCTTAAGAATAAAATGATTACTTTAAAACCTTAAATTTACTTAATCAGTGCATTATTTTTTGGGCCATTGAAAAAGAAAGAGACCGAGTGTGTTTCTCAAAAGTAAATTTTTTATGAAGAATCACACCCAAAATTTTAAATGTCGTATATAGCTGAAGAAATATCAATGCAGAGATCTGGATGTTGAGGAGCCACTGTCCTCGACCACTTAAATTTATACTCTGTTAGTTAAGGTTCAATTTCATGCCCCTTGATTTGCACCATGCATATTCCTTCTATATATAAATACACATTAGTATACATTATATATAAGTGTATTATTTTGTTCTTGTACATAGTCATAATATACTTTGTATACATTATATATAACAAAAACAACAAATGCAGTGGTTTTAGTCCATTTTAAGATGAAGGTCTCAGACATGTCCGTAGCCTGCTCATGTCTGGGGTTTGGCCATTTCATGAACACGCTAGTCACTACGGATTGGTGATGGTGGGAGATTTTCCTCTGATCTCTCACAGCAAATCAACCTATTATGGGTGGCCCTGACAAGTACAGCTTTGTTGATGAAATAGATACATAAACCCTTTCTCCATTATAAGAGAAACATCACACAATCTCTTAGATAAGGATTGAAAATGTACATAAAATTACAGATTATGGATTTTTCTGCTTTTGAAGTTATCGGTGATGGTGGCAACGGTTTGTGGAAACACTTAATTTACGTTGGAAAGCCCTGAGGACTGATACGCTCGATGGTGTCTTGATTGGTGCTTTTGGGTATCAGGGATCATTGAAGTGAAGACGACGTAGGATTCTAAACAGGACCTATGGCGATTCCTGCTAGGAGAGGATCTTATTTTTAGGATTTATTTTTTCCAAATGCAAGTGGAGTCAAAGACAGTTAATTTTTCTGTTCATATCTGTAATTTAGAGTAATAACTTAATTATAATAATCATATTTCCATAATTTTCAAGTCTCTTATTATTATAGTGCATAGTCTTGATCGATATTACCTTTATTTTGAGTAAGAAGGATAATAATAATCTTAATACAAACACTAAAGATTATTTCCTGACCACCGGCAATATTTGTTTCAGTCCCATAGTAGACAATGAGAAAGTTTGTATAATGATTTTTTTAGAATGGAGAAACCTGAGAGAGAGAGAGAGAGAGAGAGAGAGAGAGAGAGAGAGAGAGAGAGAGAGAGAGAGAGAGAGAGAGAGAGAGAGGGGGAGAACACGTCACTAACACTGCTGGCTTACGGATTCGGAACGAGGTCTCATTTTATTAAACTAATATGCGTTCAGGAATCCAATTAAGTTCTGAATAGGCAGAGGTTATTATACAGCCCAGTTTTCCCGATTATCATGGTACGGCGTTTGTGGAACTTTTTAAATGTGTCCTTTTCAGGAATGTTTTATGGATCAAAATTAGTAACTTTTAATAAGTGGTCGTTTGAGTGGTGTGGAGGGGACCAGTCAAGAAAACAATGAGAATTTTGGTTTACGAGGGAAGGAATAATTTTTTAATATTTTAACTGCATAATTACCCGACCATTTATACATATATGTATGTAGGTATATATATATATATATATATATATATATATATATATATATATATATATATAGATAGATATAGATAATGTACCTTCTGTGCCTGCATATTTTATTGTATATATTATAGGATGGGTTTAATTTGATCAAGAATATCAAGAGCGTGGTAGGTAAAAAATCTTTGGTTATATATTAGTTATTGCTTAATTATCTTAGTATATTATCAATGCAGACCCTCTATGGTATATTTTATTAACTTACGTATGGAGCACGTAAATAAAATTTCGGTTCTTGTAAGAATCTTGGAGTAAATATAGCAGATGAGCGAAAATAAATATAAGTAAGGTGAACAAATCTGTGATCAATATATGTAAGATTCTTGAGTTGCCATAGGAAGCAAAGGGGTGGGGTGACTGTAAGAAGGGATTCTGAAGTAAAGGCGTGGAAGCTGAGGGCGAAATAAATAAAAGTAACAAGAATTGAAAGGATGTCTTAAATTTATAGGTGGCTCGGTCGTGTGGAAAGTACGGATGGCACTAGTTAAGTGCAATGGTTGTATATATTTCTTATTAGCTATCAGGTTCGAGTAGAGGGGAGTCTTGAAAGCTTTCGATAAATACTAAAGAATATATGGGGCTGGATATCCAGGAAGTGCACGAGTTAAATGGGTTAAATGCTGCAATATTAGGGTTCCGACGTGTTGCTGATGAACCTTTAGCCTTCCATGTTGATATATGGAGCGATAAATATTTTGAAGTTTTAATATACTGGGTGTTCATCTATGATTTAGCAAATAAAAGGATGTATATGGGTGTGGGTTGTGTTGTGTATTCTCTGGAGTGTACCGCACGTGTTTCATACACGCTCATATACTGTAACGGTTGTCCTTTTTTATCTTATCTCGGCGTCAATGACCTTAGATGTCAGGATGCCTGAAAACTTTAAATCAATCAATTTTTATCTTATCACTTGCTCTTCCCTGCACTGTTTATTAACCAACCTGTATAAGCCTGATAGTTCATGACTAATTTCTCTGAATTTTTGTGACGTTCTTGCTCGCAAGTCCTGTATATCTATTTAATGAAATTTAGCTGCATTCACTTCGCCTCTCAGTTATCACATATCGGCGCCTCTCACAGGAGCCACCCTGTTAGAGGAAACTATCAGATGTTAACTAAAACGACCACTTGCAATTGTTTGACATCCCTACAAGGATTTCGTATTCAACTGAAAAATATCCTCTCGATTTTGTAATAAATATTTTTTTCTCCAGTTTTAAGATCAGTATCAACATTAAAATAAATATTTCTTGTATAAACTATAAAAATTTTAACAAAACAAGAGGAAGAGGAATTAGATTAAACTGTGTCCGAGAGTCTCCCTCAAGCAAGAGAACTCAAACCCAAGACAGTTAAAGACCATGGCACAGAGGCTATGGCACTACCCACGAATAGAGAACAATGGTTTGATTTGGATTGTCCTTCTCCTAGAAGAGCGGCTTACCACAGCTAAAGTCTCTCTTCTACCCTTACCAAGAGGAAAGTCGCCACTGAACAATTACAGTGCAGTAGTTAACCTCTTGGGTGAAGAAGAATTGTTTGGTAATCTCAGTGTTGTCAGGTGTATGAAAACAGAGCAGAATCTGTAAAGAATAAGCCAGATTTATTCGGTGTATGTGTAGGCAAAGGGAAAGTTAACCGTAACCAGTGAGAAGGCTCCAATATCGTACTGTTTGACCAGTCAAAGGACCCCATAACACTCTAGCGGTAGTACCTCAACGGGTGACGTGTGCATTGGCCAGCGTACTACCTACAAATTGGTCATATTTTTTTCAACCCTTTTTAGTTTATTATTTTTCCAGAAGTATTAAGATTATTTGCACATTTGCAAAGTGATTTTTTGTTTTCCTGATATTCACGTAGATTGAATAGGGATAAGTTAAAAAATGAAAAATAATCAGAACTGGAACTAGGCAGATGAAGTCAATCACCATTTTGAGAGCACCAAGAGACTAGGATAAAATTTCGGATGGCATGCTTTATTCCTATCATTTTACCTTATCTATCGAGGCATTTGTCATTGAAATGGAATTTTCATTTATCGCCATGAATCTTCATTCATTCAAGATTCAAGTCGAACTTTGAAAGCTAATTATTCCCATTCAATTCCTTTCCATCTCATTATATCACAGAATGATTGAGTACATTTGTGAGCAACAACCATCAAAGGACATCGAACGGCCATTAGGATTGGTTGATAGGTTTTAATTTTAATTTCTCTTATTCCAGTGAAATAATTAAACCCGAGCTGGAAATAGTAATGCTTCAATTAATTAAGTGTCGCAGAACTGATTAATCTGGAATAAAAAAATACCGTCGGTGCTTTTGAATGCTGCCCACGAGTGTTAGTACAGAAAAATATTAATTCACGCATGAAGCATTTTGAATTTCATTTAAGCAACCGAAACGCCAACAAATGGATTTGCCTGATTTGAGCGAGTCATATTCAGACGGTATGTAACCGAGAAGCATCGCGCTTTGAATATTTAAAAAGTGGCGTATCATCATAGTTATGCGATATTTTTTTTTTTCTGCTGCGTTTGGAGAAATCATTCGTACTTTTTTAATTTACCATTTACATGGATTATTTTGTCAACATTCCTTAGGCGATTTCAATCTGCTGAAACGATACAAACGATTTTAGAATCTATGGCTTTTATTCCTGAAAGAATATTGTGGAATTTTTTTTAAAAATATGATTACTTGGCAGATCACCATGGTGAGAAACTATCATATGAACAAGTATATATACTTCTATATATATATAGAGAGAGAGAGAGAGAGAGAGAGAGAGAGAGAGAGAGAGAGAGAGAGAGAGAGAGAGAGAGAGAGAGAGAGAGAGAGAGAAAGTATGGACGAATGAAATAAAATTCCTGTGACTCTTAATACAAATTTGTATAATGGTATACATTATGTATATATTATATATATCATATAATTGTCTATATTATATGTATATATATATTATATATATTTATGTATATTTATATATATTATATATATATATATATATACATATATTATATATGTATATGTATGTGTATATGGATATATATATATATATATATATATATATATATATATATATATATGTATATATGTATATATTATATATATATAATTGTCTATATTATATGTATATATATATTATATATATTTATGTATATTTATATATTATATATATTATATATATATTATATATGTATATGGATATATATATATATATATATATATATATATATATATATATATATGTATATATGTATATATATTTAAATGGATATATATATATATATATATATAATTATATATAATGTATAGATTTATATCTTTATCATTTCCCCATGCACCTATATCTCTCTCTATAATTTCCCCATGTCCCTATATCTCTCTCATTCACTATGCACTTATTTCTCTGTATCATTTCCCCTATGCACCTGTATCTCTTTATCATTTCCCCATTCAGCTATATCTCTCTATCATTTCCCTATTCAGCTATATCTCTCTATCATTTCCCCATTCAGCTATATCTCTCTATCATTTCCCCATTCTGCTATATCTCTTTATCATTTCCCCATTCAGCTATATCTCTCTATCATTTCCCCATTCAGCTATATCTCTCTATCAGTTCCCCATTCAGCTATATCTCTTTATCATTTCCCCATTCAGCTATATCTCTCTATCATTTCCCCATTCAGCTATATATCTTTATCATTTCCCCATTCAGCTGTATCTCTTTATCATTTCCCCATTCAGCTATATCTCTTGATCATTTCCCCATTCAGCTATATCTCTCTATCATTTTCCCATTCAGCTATATCATGCACCTATATATCTTTATCCTTTTACCATGCACCTATATATCTTTTTCCTTTTCCCATGCACCTATATATCTTTATCCTTTTCCCATGCACCTATATACAGTATATCATTTCCCCATGCACCTATATCTCTCTATCATTTCCCTATGCTCCTACATCTCTCTTTATCATTTCCCTATGCACATATATCTGTCTTTATCATTTCCCCATGCACCTATATCTTTTTATCATTTCCCCATGCACCTATATCTCTTTATCATTTCCCCATGCACCTATATCTCTTTATCATTTCCCCATGCACCTATATCTTTATCCTATCCCGATGCACTTATATCTCTTTATCATTTCCCCATGCACCTATATATCTTTATCATTTCCCCATGCACCTATATCGCTTTATCCTTTCCCCATGCACCAATATCTCTTTATCTTTTCCCCATGATCCTATATCTCTCCATCCTTCCCCCTTGCATTTATATCTCTATTTCCTTTTCCCATGCACCTATATCTATCATTTCCCCATTCACCTAGCCTATATCTCTTTATCCTTTCCCCTTGCACCTATATCTATAATTTCCCCATTCACCTATATCTCTTTATCCTTTCCCCATGCACCTATATTTATCATTTCCCCATGCACCTATATCTTTATCCTTTCCCCATGCACCTATATCTTTTTATAATTTCCCCATGCACCTATATCTCTCTCTCCTTTCCCCATGCACCTATATCGCTCTATCCTTTCCCCATGCACATATATCTCTTTATCCTTTCCCCATGCACCTATATCTCTTTATCCTTTCCCTATGCACCTATATCTTTTATTCGTTCCCCATGCACCTATGTCTATCATTTTCCCATGCACCTATATATCTTTAGTTTAAGGTGTTAATTTTTTATTTATTAATAAATTTTTGCCAAGTATTAAAATGGCTGCAGCTGGTTCTTAAAGGTTTAAAAGCCGCTCATAAATGTCAGAGCCAATGGACAGTGACATTGCCATTACAAGCTGGACAGTGTCCTAGAGACTGACCATATATACACATTGACCATCGCGCAGGCCCCCCTCTCCACCCAAACTTAGGCCAGGCAATAGCTGTCGATGACTCAGCAGGTAGAATATAGGCTCTCATAAACCCCCCCCCCATCCTTAGCCCACAAGTATGTTCAGGTTGCACTGACCAATGAACTAACGAGTTTTAGTGGGAATCGAACCATAGTCCGGCAGTCACCAGGTAGGGAATTTTCCATTCATAAAATTTGGATCGTATATGGATATGATATTTTTGTACTTTTAAGTGCATTTTTCCTTTCTAATTACATTTTTCCTTTCTAATTATATATCTTGTTTCGAATTGATGAAATTATTTGTAAATCCTGTCTTCATTTTTCATTATATTTACTTATATGTTGGTGGTGTTTTTGTTGTCATTGGTATTTTTTCTCCTATGGGAGATATCTCTTATTGGAGAATTCCATTTTTGGTTGGCCTGGTAAAATGACAAATGGTCATACTGGGAAATACCAGGAAAATCATTTTTCACTCGCCAATCGCTCTTAAAATTTTTTCAATAAACCTACCGTGTATAGGTTCAAACTATGAACGGTGATTTGTCTTCGAATCATTTTACCAATTTTCAATGCTTTTTGTTTTGCGTTTTACGTTCCGAACTTTTTTTCTATTTCAGTCATATTTTGTGGAATATTATGGGGAGAAAATAACTATGGCTTAGGGGTTGTGGTGGCCGATGTGCTAACGTCCCTGCCTGTGAACGCCAGACTGTCGTTCGAGTCCCGCTCAAACTCGTTAGTTTCTTTGGTCGCTATAACCTCACCGTCCTTGTGAGGTAAGGATGGGGGTTTGAGGGAGCCTATACGTCTTATCTTCTGAGTCATCAGCAGCCATTGCCTGGCCCTCCTTGGTCCTTGCTTTGATGGAGAGGGGGCTTGGGCGCTGATCATATGTATATATGGTCAGTCTCTAGCGCTAAGTCCTGCTCGATAGGGCAATGTCACTGTCCCTTGCCCCTGTTATTCATGAGCGGTCTTTAAACTTTTAAACCTTTACGTATGTCCTCCTGGTGTAGATACTATGAAATATAAGAACTCTATTGCTGTTAGTTTATTAAAGAAGCGTAATCATATTTGCTCACTGGTGACACTATTTGCATATTTTATGCAATAATGAAAACCACTAAGTTTAGCTTTCTCATAAGTGTTATGAGGATGTTGCCTTGCCATCCTATGTCATATAACTGGCTCTCATTTTCCATCTACGTCTTTATTCTTGTATTTGTAGTTATTGATCCTTAACTTTGTGCGTAGTTAAAAGTTTAAGGTGCAAATTTAATATATGCTTAAACTTATGCAATATGTTTTATTTGAATTAAAACAACAACAACAACAATAATAATAATAATAATAATAATAATGATACATGCTAGCATTGATTTTTTTATTATCCAGTAAGCAAACTAAGTAATATTTTTGTAAAGTTAGACGAAAATAATTTTCGGTTGGTATTAATTTTACAAAAAAAAAAAAAAAAAAAAAAATGAAAAAAAAGTAGCTACGATTTCATAAACAACATAAAGCCCTTTTGTTCAATTAGTGTGGAGAGTTGGCCACAGAGTAATTCACTGTTACATTTGATATAATTACATTTCGTAAATTACATGATTCATGCGCATTGATAACATGTATGGCCAATTGGTTATATTTTAAACAAGTTTTCTCACATATGAATATCGGATAGAGCACAAAAATCTCTTATTGATTTTTTGGAGTTATTTTTAATATTATTTAATATAGTTATGTTTTCAAAAGTAACATGTTTTCAAATCTATGTTTGTATCTGTTTTGTGCAGTGCCATATATCAGATTATTATTATTATTATTATTATTACTACTACTACTACTACTACTACTACTACTACTACTACTACTACTTGCTAAGCTACAACCCTAGATGAAAAATCAGGATGTTCTAAGGTCAGGGGCTCCAACAGGGAAAATAGCCTAGAGAGGATAGAAAACAAGTAAAAATAAAATATTTCAAGAACAGTAACAATATTAGAATAAATATTTCCTTTATAAACTCTAAAAACATCAACCAAACAAGAGGGAGAGAAATGAAATCGAATAATGTGCGCGAGTGTACCCTCAAGCAAGGGAACTCTTAACTCAAGACAGTGAAAGACCATGGTACATACGCTATGACACTACCCAAGACTAGAAAACGATGGATTGATTTTGGAGTGTCCTCCTGGAAGAGCTGCTTACCATAGCTAAAGTCTTTCTTCTAGAAGAAAGTGGCCACTGAATAATGATTTTGCACTAACCAATTGTGTGAAACAGAATTGTTTGGTTATCTCAGTGTTGTCAGGGGTATGAGGACAGAGGGGAGTATGTAAAGAATAGGCAAGACTATTCCATGTATGTTATAGGCAAGAGTCCAATGTTCTACTGTCTGGCCAGTCAAAGGACCCCATAATTATCTAGCGGTAGTATCTCAACGGGTGGCTGGTGCCCTCGCCAACTTACTACCGTTCCTAAGACGTAGTATATGAATCCGTATGTGTTGGGTACTGGAGTCTTGAATGTTTTTATATGTATTGAAATTTGAGAATATTTAAAATCTGTATAATTGTTTGTGTACTCACTATTGATGTTCGATGCGTTTTGATAAAAAAACATGCAGAAGATAGCACACTTTTTTATTTCATTGATAAACGCATTAATCATGAACCTGAGCTGACGGTGGAAAGAAATAAAATTTAACATTTTCATTCTAAAACAAAATAATATAAGCTGCAGAAGGTGTTTGTACTAAAGATTTTTCAATTGTTTATTTGAAGTTCTTTTTATCAAGGAAAGAGAAAAACCGACTACACTAAGGAATATTAAAAAAGAAAAACTTGCTAGAATAATAATTAATTTGCGCAGCTTCTAGTGTTGAAGAAAGAGAATGAAAAATAAGGCTTTCTTTGGATGGCTGAAACAGTTTTATGGAATCTTTAATAACATTCCCAGCCAAAAAAATGAGAAAATGAATTAATCTTGGAATAAAGCTATAGAGGTTGTCTGAGAAATATCATCTCAGATGGATGTATTATTTATATACTTGCTGATGCTCGTGTTATATATATATATATATATATATATATATATATATATATATATATATATATATACATATATTTATATATATATATATATATATATATATATATATATATATATATGCATACTGTATATGTATATATGTATGTATATATTTATATGTATATTTATATGTATATTTTATATATATATATATATATATATATATATATATATATATATATATATATATATATGCATATGTATGCATATGTATATGTATGTATATGTACATATATGTACATGTATGTATATGTATATATATATATATATATATATATATATAAATATATACTGTATGTATATGCATATATATGTATGTATGTATATATATGTATATGTATGTATATGTATATATATGTATATAAGTATATAAATAAATATATTAATATATACATACATACATACATACATACATACATAAAATGTAACTTTCTATAAAAAGAAAAATATTTAATGAGATAGTCCTTCCAATATTAACTCAAACATCAGAAACTTGGAGCCTTACCAAAGCCCTAGGACATTAGCAAATTACAAATCAAAGAGCTATGGAGAGAATAATGATAACAATAGAAAAAGAAAAGAGCAACATGGACACGAGAGCAAACTAAAGTAGAAGATATTCTAACAACTTGTAAGAAAAAGAAATAGACATGAGCAGGGCATATAATGAGAATGACAGACAACAGATGGACATTAAGAAAAACAGAATGGGTCCCTAAAAATTGTAAAAGAAGCAGGGGAAGGATCATAAACAGATGTAAGTGGAAGGACATTTCTGAGGGCTTTGTTTTACAGTAGACTAGTAACGACATATATATACTGCATATGTATATATATATATATATATATATATATATACATATATACATACATACATATATATACATATATATATATATACATACATACATACATATATTTTATATATATATATATATATATATATATATATATATATATAATTGTATAGCATCTTGGAAAAAATAAACTTATTAAGGAAATGTTAGTGAGAGAGAGAGAGAGAGAGAGAGAGAGAGAGAGAGAGAGAGAGAGAGAGAGAGAGAGAGAGAGAGAGAGAAGGGTATTTGGAAGCCAAGTCAGGTGGGTTAAAATCCCCCTGCGTCACACATCCAGTCGTAAACACTCCGATGATGAGCTCCGGGCTCCCTCGTTACCTATCTTTCGCTCATTTGCATATGCCATCAGTGAATCCCCGCCATCACAGAGACAAAAGTGCTTGAAATATAAAGAGAAAACGAGGCAGGAATTGCAAGGGAGGCTAAAAATGAAAAGATGGATCCTATGTTTTTGTTATTTGGGTCAACATTGTTTGTTAGTCACATAAAGGATAAAAAGAAAGAGTAACTCCTATCTTTCGGGTGTTATCTACTTGGTTCTACCTATTTGGTGGTAACCCGCTAATGTTATTTGCTTGAAATTTCCAATAGATATTTCTTTCTAAAGCTCATGTGAAACCCACATCTGTTAGTTTCTGATTTTTAGATTTTATCATGACAATACAGATTTAGGCATCAAATAATAACGTGAAACTTAACCTTACATGCATTTATACAGACATACATGTAAGAGCATGAATGTTATAATCTGAAGTAATTTTTTTTTTCTGTGGAGGGAACATCTGTACAGGATTCGGCATAATACTAATACACACATGCTTGTATATAGAGTATATATATATATATATATATATATATATATATATATATATATATATATATATATGTATATATATATATATTTATTTATATATACTGTATATTTACAGTATATATATATTGTATATATATGTATGTGTATGTATGTATGTATGTATGTAATATATATATATACAGTATATATATATATATATATATATATATATATATATATATATATGTACAGTATGTATGTATGGATATTTATGTATATATATGTAGGTATATCTATATGTATATATATGTATGTATATTTTT
>NC_090757.1:41436478-41438978 GCF_036898095.1 Palaemon carinicauda | reverse complement strand
AAATGTACGTTTATAGTTTCTCAATTTTTTTAAAAGTAATTTTGCCGTAAGTATGAATACACAATTAAATCTGGAAATTAGTAAATGCGTTTGCGTGAAATTTAGACTTAAATATTATTTGACGATTTAATTGAAATTATGGACTAGCTGTTATTCACATAGACCTGTCACCGAATCATTGTATTGAGATCCATGAAATAGATATGAACGTTTGAATTGACACACCAACTCGTTGGCGTTAAATAAACAATGTAGTTGATATTTATAGTATTATCAATATGTCTCGCCGCAAACAATGTAAACATGAAATATCAGGAAAGGATCGGTCTATTGTTTTAATTTATTGAAAAAAAGTCATTGAGTGACAGAAAATGCCCCAAATTCCAGATTTAGACTTCAGTGTTGTTGTTGGATGATGTCTGTTTTGATGTTGTTGGGTGATGTCTGTTTTGATGTTGTTAGTTTTTTTTTTCGATACTAGGAAAAAAAAAAGAATCTCAGATGTCAATTCTGTAATTTACGAATGAATTCTCACGTGGCCTGGTAGGATGCGAGAGAGCTATAATCATATATTTTAGATGTGTTCCAAGCAGGGTTTAAACTTGATCATGTGGGCATTAACGTAGATGCTGCTGCTTTTTACCTTAGATTACCTTAAAAAATATCAATTTCCCTAAACTAAAAGCTAGTGAAAACGAAATTATCTTAAAATAAACCATTAACTTAAATATTACCTTAAAACCATGCAAATTACATAAAAGACAAGATAATTACCTTAAAAGCTTAAACCCTGGTTCCAAGGCTATTGAGTGGAGGCCTTTCATTGATTTACTTTACACTTGCTCTTTGATTATTGCATATTGGTGTTACAAAAACGATAACAAGAAGAAAGGCCATATATTGATGAAATCAGTGACGATCACAGCTATGACAAGAAAGCTGATAAATTTTTTTTTATAAAGTATAATCTTGAAAATAGAAGAATAACTTTGGATGAAATTAAAAGTGAATATCTATTTTGCTATTCGTAATACATTTTATTCAATTCTTTGTTACATTTTTTGCTTCTTGCCATATTTTCTTAACTCATTGGGGTATATTTCTTTGTTGGAGCCCTTGGTGTTATAGCATCATGGTTTTACAACTAGGGTTGTAGCTTAGCAGGTAATAATAATAATAATAATAATAATAATAATAATAATAATAATAATAATAATAAAGTTGTTAAACTTAATGTTATTTAGGTTTTATAAGTTTTGGAAAACTGCTAATCTCGTATTTACATATGTAAAGTAATGAAACTCACTGAAAGTATTTCGCTTTTATCCTCAACTTGATAATGACAGTGACCAAATTTACACTGAGAATTAGGCGCTTCGCCATGTGTTGACTGTAGGTGGGCGCATATAGACCCGATAGGAGATTATTTATTTGTAGTACGGGCTGATGGCATGATCAGATTTAATACCACTTGATAAATGGGAAAAAGCTTTCCAGATATCAGTGAATTATCTAGTAAACCTTTTACGCATATCGCAGTATTGAAAGGTATTGACGTTGACAGACTTGGAAATAATGGCTTGAGGATTAGGGTGACTTAAATATCCCCCTGCAAAAAAGGCTTTTAACCTAGCGGTAATATCTTTCGTTTTATAGGATTTGAGGATTCTGTTTTCTCTCTAATAGGCCGGACGCAATGTGCTGGACACAGGGGATAATTCCTCTTTTTTTTGTATAATGAAAATGATAATACTAATGTAACGAGCTAAAGTATTCTTATTAGGCTTATTGACCTTTCTGTAATTTTATTTTTGATATCGTATTTTATGAATCCCAATAAAGTTAATTAAACTGTTCGACGTAATTTGTTTTCAAGTACTATTAAGTCTCAAAAAAAAAAAAAAAAATCACAATAATTTTGAACATATCTAGTCAGTTTGGGATTCTGATTAAGCATTTCTCAAAATAGAGACGATTGGTGAAATCAGACCGATGCCCTTTGAGTCAATAGGCGTAGGAGATGAAGATGATGATGATAATTTTTCTAATCAGAATTTTGAAATATCGGAAAGTTTCTTCCACTTTGCCCTAATCTTAGTTGTTTCCAGCAGTGGAAAAAGATCCTCACCTGTTTTAATCAATCCTAGAGTAGTCATTTTTTTCTTTTTTAAATTATCTATAGGTTAAAGGATTGTAATATATTTTTTTCCTGAAGGTTTTAAGAAATTCTAATTTCGGTGCGGATGGTGTTGGCATCTACTGCTATAAATACTAATGCTAAATAGTATTGCACCATCACTATTTTGTTTTTCAGCTCCGCTGACTATGTCAACGTCATGGCGTCTGTCAGGGATGAAGATTTTTCATGCACGTTAGTAAATAATAGTAGTTACCTTCGCCAACGAATTTAGAAGGAGGTTATATTTTACCCACAATTAGTGTGTTTGTGTGCGCGCGCATGTTTGTTTGGGGAACAGCTTCCTGACCACAATTTTAATCG
>NC_090757.1:41423978-41431478 GCF_036898095.1 Palaemon carinicauda | reverse complement strand
TCACCTATTTCGGTCAGCAATGCTTCTATATTTCAGGATTCTGGAATTAACAGTTGCGGATCCTGAAAATGTTGAATCCTTATCGAGTGGTAGTTGAACAGAAACGACTTAGAATCAAGTAGAATCGAAGGACTTTGGCTTTTGGGCTATTGGCTATCAGTCTGCTATTGATGTTTTATTCTGTCAATTTCTTATTGGAAAAGTCCTAGTTTTATCTTTGATATTATTATTATTATTATTATTATTATTATTATTATTATTATTATTATTATTATTATTATCTAAGCTACAACCCTAGTTGGAAAAGCAAGATGCTATAAGCTCAAGGGCTCCAACAGAAAAAAAATAGACCAGTGAGGAAAGTAAATAAGGAAATAAATAAACGATCTAAGAAGTAAAGAACAATTGAAATAAACTATCTTAAAAACAATAAAATTAAAACATATTCTATATATAAACAGAAAAAACTTAGGTCAGCCTGTTCAGCATGAAAACATTTGCTGCAAGTTTGATCTTTTGGAGCTCCACTGATTCAACTACCCTATTAGGAAGATCAGTCCACAACATGATCACATGGCATCTTTTATGTATATTTAACTGCTGCCCACAGACTGAATTTTAAGCATATATATTCAACTTGGTCACAACAAGTAATTGCGAGGTATAGGGTGACCAAGGCACCAGCCACCCCTTAAGAGTTATTGGGTCCTTCAACTGGCCAGACAGTACTACATTGGTTACGGCTCTTTTTTTGCCTACACATACACAAAATGGTCTGGCCTATTATTTCCACTTTCTTCTCTGTATTCATACATCTGACAACACTTGAGATTACCAAAGAATTCTTAACAATTGCATTGTAATTGTTCAGTGGCTTCTTGTCTCTTTGTCTTGAGTAGCCATAGCCTCTGTACCGTGGTCTTCCATTGTCTTGTGTTAGAGTTCTCATGTTTGAAGGCTCACTCGGGCACACTCTTCTGTGTTTCCTTATATCCTTTACTTACTAGGCTATTTTTTATGTTGCAGGCCATGGGCTTATAGCGTCCTGCTTTTCCAAGTAGTGTTGTAGCTTCTTAATAATAATAATAATAATAATAATAATAATAATAATAATAATAATAATAATAATAATAATAATAATAATAATAATAATAACAATAATAATAATAATAATGATGAATATGATGATGGTGATATAATAGTAATAATAGTAATAATCTGCACTCATGGCCCATTTTGTTATCCATCTATTTTGTAAAGTATATTTACTGCCCTTTCTCATATTTTTGGCAATATTCCAACCACGAAGTTAATGCACGGCCAATTATACATATAACAGTCACTGTAATCTATCCTTTTTAACAGAAAATGCGTGTTGTTGCTCTAACGATATCTTTTCAACTCTGTAATCATCGTTTTCGATGTTAAGATATTTTGCAGGTAAAGTTTGTCCTCTTCAACTTGGAATTATTCATCAAATTGTTTCTTAACAACTCTGCACTCTGTACACACAATTGCACACATTAATGCATATTCATACAAATTCATATGAAGTGATAGACTGTAAGATATAGCGAAATAGTGAACTAGTCAGATTGGGTTATCAATTTTCTGAGGGAGTGCACCTTATTTAATAACAAAACAAGTTGATACCCTAAGAGAAACTAGGCTGAACTTTTGCGACGCCTACATAAATGTTGATTATCAGTTTTAGAATGCTTTCAGTTGTAATTTGTTAATTTTTTTTCAAAACCCCCCCTCTCTGTGATTCAGCCATAAAAGTACAATAATTCCAGTGATTAGATTTAGTAGAATCTCAACAAGGAAGAACTTATTACCATTCATAACGTGAGGCCCATAAATGTCGGGAAAGAAATGTCTAAGAAATAGAAATAAAAAGGAAAGGTCTGTAATTTATAAAATTGCTCTCTATGACTGGAACGATTGGAACGTTTTAAGATTCTATGGTTATTTTGGTCATGCCATTCCAATAGGAAAAGCTCCGAGACCTGGCCATGGCTCTGGTTATGGCTCACCTTAACTCGGTTTTTCTTTATTGAGGGGTGCAAGCGCAATCTTATTCTTTACTGGGGATTGGTATATATATAATGCAGAGAACCTATAGTAAATTCTTTTAGCGAGGCAGATTTGCACCGACTGCAGCGGTGCCCTTTTAGCTCGGAAAAGTTTCCTGATCGCTGATTGGTTAGAATTATCTTGTCCAACCAATCATCGATCAGGAAACTTTTCCGAGCTAAAAGGGCACCATTGCCAGTCGGTGCAAATATGCCTCGATAAAAAAAATTGACTATAGTATTAATAAGTTGAATGATTTTTGTGATAGATCCGGTAGTTTTTTCTTGCACGGAATTTTACAGTGGTAATTTTTATGCATAGAGTGTATCGTTAGGTTACAGTGGTAATTCCTATGTATGGATTGTATCGAAAATGTTTTGATTGAAGTTCAGACTTCTTTTGCAGACACATTTGTTATGTATTTGTTTAGGTCGTTGGTATTGTCAAAGCAAGTATTGCTCGCATGATTATCATTTCTTTGTTTAACATTTGGGAAGTTTGTTATTGGATGGCTCTAGATTTATAATTGATGACATGGTGAAAGTAAATTGTTCGGTTCTACTTTAGGTTTTGATGTACCTACTAGAAACAAATATATATTGCGCTATATATATATATATATATATATATATATATATATATATATATATATATATATATATATATATATATATATATATTGATCTTGATACTACCTTTAAACGATGTCTCTCCTTATAAGTAAACATACTTCTGTCATTATGTCTTGATCATATTAATCAATTCCCAGTTAATCTGGGGTTCTATCCAAATTAGATAGTTTCGGTGGTTATCCACCATACAAATATTTCCTGATGTCAATTATTTCGCTTTTCCACTTATAACTGGAACTCTGCTGAGGCTTAAGGAAATTTTTGTTGTTAGGATATCCAAAAATAATGGGTGTACTGGAGCTTTTTTTTTGATGATCATGAGGTCTTTGCTGGCAATTTCCAAATCAAGCATTCCTAGACTTAATATAACTATCACATCAAGTTTAGATTAGCTTCCTCAAAACATTTGTA
Organism: Palaemon carinicauda; assembly: GCF_036898095.1. NCBI lineage: Eukaryota > Metazoa > Arthropoda > Malacostraca > Decapoda > Palaemonidae > Palaemon > Palaemon carinicauda. Next base: position 41,428,359 of record NC_090757.1, on the reverse strand, counting down.
TAAATAATTTTACATTCTACGTTTTTAAGATGTCTTGATTTGTCATCTTGACAGAAGTAACACACGAATGTGTTTCTTCTGCAATAGTTTTTCATAGAAATACTTACGAACACAGTGAGTTTCAGCAATAAACTCTTGATACCATAATTATTTGGTATATTGTGGCACCAGGTGCCAGGAGCCTAAGTTTCTTATTGTACCCTATATCTGAAAATTTAGTGATTTTATTATTTGGGGTCAGTGATTTAAATGCTAGTGATAACCACATGATGCCTTCAAATCAGGAAAATTTAATGGATTCAGTAATGGGATTTAAACGGACAAGCAATGATCGTTATAAGACAAACCACGTTTTCTTAAGTAAAGGAGAAGCTTCTAATGTAATGTTTTAGTCCTGCTAGAACTTTTGTCTTAGAAGCACCAGCTATGCTTTATTAGACCTTCTCATTCTGATGTTTTTCTTTTTTCTTATTATTTACCGTTTGAAAAATTATTAGCTAGTGGCACGTCATAGGAGAAAACGAATCCATTATTCAAAAGATAATTTCTGGAAAGAATTTGGGAATATTGAAGCATAGATTTATTTGTGTGACATTTCGTTAAGGTAGGAATATAAGTCCTTGAAATCATTTCAGTTTTCTGTAGTGTTTACATGAAAATTTCAAGGGAGAAAGTCTTGTAAAGTCAATGGGAGCGATCTTGACGATCTAGTTTGCCATGGCAATTAGCTTGGCGCGAGCTCCTGCCTCAAGCAACCCATAACAGAGATGAATATTTGTAAGTTTCAACTTTGGTTCGAAACGACGGATAAGTACGTCGATGAGATTAAACTCAGAGCTCATCGAACCATGAGGATTGGGGGGGGGGGGGGGGGAAGAGTGTTCATAGCTGAAAATCTATGGTCGTCAGCAGCCACAGTTCAGTAACCTAAATACATTCCTCTTCGGTCGCTCATGAATGGCAGAGGCAAAGGACAGTGATAATGCCCTAGCAGGACAAGGTCTTGACGACTAGCCATATAAACATATGATCAGCGTCCAAGCCTCCCTCTCTACTCAAGCTAGGACCATGGAGGACCAGGCAATGGCTGCTGATGACTCAGTAGGTAGACCTACAGACTTTGCAAAATCCCCCATCCGTAGCCCGCAAGGATGGTGAGGTTGCAAACACCAAAAACTGTCGAGCTTGAGCGGGACTCGAATCCTTATTCAGCAGATTGCCAGGCAGGGATGTTTCCAATATGCTATTGATTGAATATCAAAATATTGTAAATGTTGTGTATGCAACTGTGATGACTAGCTTGAGAACATTGTATATTAAACAGGGGAAAAATAGTTTTTATTAGTGAACGTCTGTATACATAGAAAATGGAACTTGAGTTAAGAGTAATAAATTTTGAAATCTGTGGCTAAAATCTTTTGATATAAGAAAGTTGTATAGTTGTTGTCCTGCTCATAGTTTAAACGCAACAGGAGAGAAGTCTTTACAACGCAGATTGTAAAACCTTTTCTATAGTTATATTTCCAGTGATTACATGCTGGAGGTACTCTTTTGTAACTTGGTAATGATTTTAGAAAATAATGTGGGTTGTATAGTTGAGTATTATTGTGTTATTATTGAGTTTGGATTAGTGTATTATCAAAATTTTTTCTCTTGACGATCAATTGTGACTGAAGTTATTTGTATTTGAATATCATATGGACTATTAGAAAATAAGCAATTGATTATTTTTGTTAATTTGTTCTTGTTTACTGTTTATGTATATTTAAATCATTTTGCTGTGTTCTTCAAAACTTGAGAGGGAAAAAATTATGAATAATCTTTTAAAAGGACGGAAACTGTCACGGATGTACAGTATTTTGAGACTCGACTTAGTTAAGGTTTCTTCTCCCTTAAGCCGATATAAAAACTCAATTGGTTTATGTATACTGGATTTTAAGTCTTTTACACATCAGCATTGAAATCTAAACTCTTACTTGTCAAATTAGGATTTCATTGGGAAACACGTTTTTCCTAATCACATACTTTATCGGGAGTAATATGATAGATTGATATTATGATGATGATTTAAGTACCTTATTGAAACACAACCTTCGAGAAAATGGCCTGGATATTTTTCTTATTTTCTATAGAATGGTGAACAAGGCATTCGCTCATCTAAGAAATAAGGAACTCTTGATCGTATGTAAGCCAGTTTTCTGGTACGTGACTTGGGTATCCTTAAAAAAAAACTGAACATTGTATCTTTTATGTTCGAATCCTGCTTCTAGATGTTTAACATTCTTATTGAGATGTACTTTCCAAATCTGTAAGACTCTCAACTACCTAAGCTTCAGGATGACAGTTGAAACGCTATTTCATTTTTTCATTAATACTTTTAATCATTCTTTATCAGCCCCTTATAGCAAACAATCATCGTCTATAAATAGTTGACATATTTTGAAGGTTGCATTCTGCGTTATGTTATGACATTTTAATAAACAAAGTTTTTCCACTCTTATTTATTTCGTGTTCCAATTTACTTCGGGCTTAACCGTGAGGCAGACTTTTTGTCTACCTTACCATTTTTTTTATTGGGCGTATGAATGGAACTTTTTTGCAATGGATTTAAAAATAACGTTCTCTCACGAAAACTAAATTTATAAAAGCGATAAAAAGTAAACTCCCATTCAAGTTAGTCCTCAATCACTCACTTCAGTTTTTGGGCAACGAGTTTTTTTCATTTGAATTCAACTGTCACAGACTCGGTTTTTATATGAATGGTGGCGAATTACACGCGCTTTATATATATATATATATATATATATATATATATATATATATATATATATATATATATTTTATATATACATTATATATATATTTAATTATAAATAAATAAATAAATATGTATATATATATGTATATATATATATGTATATATATATATATATATATATATATATATATATATATATATATATATATAATATTTATGTATGTCAATACATATGTATGTCTATATATACATTAAATATATTTGGATATATGTATATTATTTGTATCCTTGCTTACAATACAATATTGCGTGTACATGCAAATAAATCAGTTTGACTTTAAAGCTCTAATTACTAAGCAAATGGAAGGATGATGAAACGTAATACTTTAAAATTAAAGTTAATGTAATGTTGGGGTAGCGCTTTTGTGTTTGGCCTTGGTATTTTAGTAAAGGAGAAATTGTATCATGTGTCATTAAATAACTTCAATTCACCGTCGATGAAAGTATGGTATGAGAAATCGGAGGAGCGTCTTTAAACAGACTGATAAGGCGATTAGAATTTTTTTTTGGCAGTATGAATAATGGGAAGTATAGTGGGGCAAGGTTTTACACAAAAATCTAAATGTAGCATCTGTTTTCAGCTCCTTACAGAAACTATTCCATAACAGGATTTTATTGGTTGCCTTTGTGATACTGTGTTAATCATAGTAGGATTTTAGAGATTTGGAGTCTCTATTAATTTTTCGTTTGCATGATTGCGTACACACGGAAATTTTATTTGATATGGATTTTATGACTGTCAATATAACTGGAGATTAGTCTAGGAGAGGCCGAAATTATCATAAAGGACATACCGAAGGTAGATATATTGCCGAGACTTATCGTATAATTTTGGGTTATAGAGGATCTTATTTGCGTTACTTTGATTATCCGTACCGTCTCATTGCATCGGCACCCATTGATGTACCATGCACACTATTCTATATTATTTCTCTTCCTCTTGTTTTGTTGAAGTTTTTATAGTTTATATAGGAGATATTTATTTTAATGTTGTAGCTGTTTATAAAATATTTTATTTTAACTTATTTCCTTTCCTCACTGGGCTATTTTCCCTGTTGGAGTCCCTGGGCTTATAGCATTCTGCTTTTCCAACTATGGTTGTAGCTTAGCAATTGATAATAATAATAATAATAATAACAATAATAATAATAATGATAATAATAGTAATAACAAGTGAGCAAGTCCTGAACGCGGACATGGTCCTCGTAGAGGACATACCTCCGCCAAGGTGACCTAGAGCGCCATATGTCCTAGAATCATGAATTGATGTGACTTCGACCTTCACATGACCTTGACCTTCACGTGACCTTCAAGTGACCTTGACCTTCACGTGACCTTGACCTTCACATGACCTTGGCTTCAAGTGACCTTGATCTTCAAATGTACTTGACCTTCACGTGACCTTGACCTTCAGGTGACCTTGACCTTCACGTGACCTTGACCTTCACGTGACCTTGACCTTCAAGTGACCTGCTTGACTTTTGACCTTCAAGTGATCTTTGTTCATTTGCCACTGATACTTAATATGACATTGATATAATGCACCAATATGACCTTGACCTT
>NC_090757.1:41413978-41416478 GCF_036898095.1 Palaemon carinicauda | reverse complement strand
TTAGTATAATTAGGAAAATGTGTTTTTTCCTTAACATGGTAATTTTTTTTTGGTGATCTTAGTAGTTTTTACCAAAGCTTAATCTCCCAGCTTCATGGGTTTTCATGAAGTGAATAGTGTCATGTACTTGTGTTCTTGGTAATGCTGGGAATGCTGGTTTTCAAAAGATCATCTTCCTTGCTACCCTGAATCACCAAAGCTCATGTCCTAACAATCGATATATATTTGCGCTTATGTTTATTGGTTTATGATAATTTTATATGTAAAGAAATATGTTCCTAACTAGTCACAATGGATTTTCAGTATTTTGAAAGTATGTTATGAAATTATTATTCTTTGTTTTATCTATAGGAATGTGTATACGCAATGAATGATATTAATATGTACCTATGTAGATTAATAGGTACCTATGTTTATTTTAGATAAATTAAGTAATTAGCTTTTAGGCGTGGAATCAAATATATTATTTTATGTAATATTTTAAATTATTTGAAGTTTTATTTGGAAGTTTGTGTCACTTTTCCTATGTAAACGAAAGCAGTAGAAACGTACTTCCTTCTATAACAAATTATGCGCAAAACAAGTAAATAATATATTGTATTGAGGCAAATTGGTGATTTTGAGTTTTAAATCCTTGAATATAAGAGCAGTGATCAAACGATAAGCTGAAGCAGTAAGAGTTGATTATTGATAGTAACCTTTCTTTGACTTTCAGGTTGACTGACTACTTGGTGCCAAGCTATTGCGCTACTCTTCAGTTTTGGCATCTCCAGGTAAGAGAAGCTCTGAAAGTTGCAATACTACTGTTTTAGTTTTTATTTTGCATTGATTCTATCCATTATTTGTATTTTTTCAAATGTTATGGGTATACAGTCTTGTAAAAGTGTACAAAAATAGATAGAAAAAACTTTTATTCCATTATCCATTGGTATTTATAACATAGGGCCTAATAAGTCGAAATTAACAAAATAAAAAAAACCGAAATGGCCATGATTTTTAGAATCTTTCATAACTGAAATGTTTGAGCCCTTTTACTGCATAAAATTATTGAAAATATCTTCTTCCTGTGGACTTGGTAGAATTTGAGGTAGTTTGAAGATCGTCAGTAAATTCGTTATTTCCAGAGATGGGAAGGTGTCGGTTACATTTTGAAATTTGCAGCTTATATAGTGGTGTTTTTTTTTTTTTTTTTTTTTTTTTTTTTTTTTTTTTTTTTAGTGTTTAATCGCTTGCGGATAAACCCCCAGAGATTTTATTATCGTGGGAGGAAGAGTAAATGTATAAAATAAAAATATTCCTACAAATAACACAGTGACTAGTTACGTAAAATGTGAGAGTTTCTTGAAATAAGCCTTTTCAATTTCTTAAAAAAAAACCTAGGCGGAGAGCCAAGCTTCTGTTGTTATAAAATTTTGAGTGGATTGGATGAAAGTGTGTTAGATCTATTAGGAGAAGAGGATGCCTCCTCCCCTCAGTCAACTTCTTCCTTTCCTTTGACCAAAATGAGGCTGGAACGCATATGAAATAAGAAAAGTAAACTGCTGATTATTGTTGACTCACATCCCATCTCAAACCACCTACAAATAAAAGTTGCTGGTCATGCTTAACCCACATCCTACCCGAAACCTCTTACAAATAATTGCTGAAGATTATCCCATAACCTTAATCTCCTATAAATCTAAAAACCCAACCAACACCTTCTGGCTGCAAGTGTACATGTGCCAGTGCGTGGCCAACCTAAAACAACAGCAACAACAAGAATGTTTAAAGTAAATACAGGTAAAGGCAAGCATAAACTTATGGAAATAACTGGAGCAGGGATATTTGAAAACGAATATATAAGGGTATGGAAGATTTAATATTTCTGATATTTAGTATTTGGTAACCTATATACTGTATGTATGAACCTGGTGTTGATTTCAAACTCGGAACTATTTGATGAGCCCAGAAATGTCCGAAGTGTTTTTTTTTTCTTTTAATACTAATTCTGTGAGTTACGCATGGCTGTTTTAGTAGGAGTATTCCCTTCGATGCCAATGTAATTGCATTGATATTAATGGTTTCAGGTTTGATGGGAGAAAGGAATTGCCATAGAGAAATTTAAATGCCTTCTTTTATTCTCTGCGATATCGGTTATTTTATGAACCGTCTTCCTATTTATCATTTGAAACCATAGTCTTTGAGAGGTATATAGTAAGAGCCTGTGGTTGTCCATTATTAATATTTTTATTTTTTTTTTTTGGTAGCCTGCCTTTGACCACCATGCTGCACTACCTTTTTCCATCTTTCTTCTACCTTACCTCTGTTACCTTTACTTTGTTACCTTTTCTTTCTTCCATCTTGGTGCCAAATATCTTAACCTGACCCTTCAGAGGTCACCTGCGTGTTTTTCCATCATTTTATCTGGGCACTGAATGTCCTCCCGACCTCAACGATTGGCCTTATAACCTAAATTCCTTTTATCAAATAGTAGTGTACGCGATCCGTCAAAATTGATGGC
>NC_090757.1:41396478-41398978 GCF_036898095.1 Palaemon carinicauda | reverse complement strand
ATGTCCATGTGTGTTGAAGCCACTTAAGAGGGGGTGGGGTTTAAAGTGTCATAAAATCCTGTGTGTGAGAAAAGGCAACGTTGGACCGAATGACATACGATGATTGAGTTACTCTGGTTTTAGTGCTGTTCATCTCACCGAGTGGACATGACACGGGGAGTGGCCTTTTGATGGTTCAATCTGACCTCTCTCTCTCTCTCTCTCTCTCTCTCTCTCTCTCTCTCTCTCTCTCTCTCTCTCTCTCTCTCTCTTTTATATAGGTTTTCTTTTATCATGTGCTAGTGGCATCATCATTAATTCATATGTGCCATTACTTCTTATTGATGCTATTGATCAAAGGTAATACCATCTCCTCCGTTACTTAGTTACGTGTAACGTTTTAATGACGACTCTTCGTCACGCATTTGCATTTTGATAGAAAATTAATGGAGACATGCCATCAGATCAGCAAAAAATAACAGGCGAATTGGTATTCCTCGGAATTTTTATCATTTTATTTTTGGTAACTTCATATTGCATTCATGGCGTTATCGATGGCGTTATTTGCGTGTCACTTCCATCACTGTTTCGCTCCAGTTTAGTGTGTGGCAGCGTGTTAACCCTCTGGCGGAGGCTCATTTTTTCTTATAGCTTTGATTTCATGCAATTATCTCTGATTATTGGCGGACATGTCAGAATGATCCGCTTTCTCTTCCTGATCCGATATGGTGCAAAAATACTCTTTTCATCGATGCAAGGCAAATTTTTTCACTCGCAAAAACTCATGCTCCTTTTTTTTTTTTTTTTTTAAGAAGTATTTCATGTGGCGCAGTATTTTATTTATATAAAATTTCCTCCCGCCTTGATTTAGCTATGAGAAATACCAAATTGAAAATGGAAATTTCATCTATTTGCTAAGTTGAAGGGACTGCTTTCTTAAATTTAGAGTAAGTTATAGAAATAATATTTTATTATGCTAGATTTATCTTTAATTGTTAATAAAGAAAACATGATTTGTGCACCATATACACATGCTTTATACCTTGTATGTTTTATTGTACATTGTATTTGAAAAAAAAAATCGTGTATATATATAGGTATGATGGAACCTGGCTCTCTTTTCTCCATGCCTCTCCCTCTCCCTCTCCCTATCCCTCTTCCTCCCCCCTCCCTCTCCCCAGATTCTCGGATTGAACCGTAAACTCGTCTGGAAAAGGCTTAGAAAAGCTCTCTCTCTCTCTCTCTCTCTCTCTCTCTCTCTCTCTCTCTCTCTCTCTCTCTCTCTCTCTCTCTCTCTCTCTCTGGTTTTTTCCAGTTGGTTTCTCATGTCGTTATCTGTCTTCTCTTGGTGCGTCTTGATCATCTTGCCTTTGGTTCTATCTTACCCAAGTGCATCTCCTCCTTGCCTGATGTCTTCCTGAATGATGCAGTTTGCAGTTTCCTTCAGTACCGACAAAGATCGGTTTCAGTGATTTAGCAAGACTTCTGTATTCTCGATTCTTAGTTTGAAATGTTCTTCTTTTTTCCCTGTTACAGTTCTAACTTATAACTATGGATCCACCCCCCCCCCCCCACTCCTCGAAAACATACCAAGGAGGCTATTATCCCCTTGGGACCACACTGCTCACCCCCTTATCAAGGCACCCACCCAGCCCCTTCCAGCTCCCTTCCAGAAGTCGATCCCTCACCCTGTCCAGGCTCCTCCCCTAAGGCCCCCGCCTCCCCCTTCCCCTGGAACAATCTCTCCAGACAAAACCCCTCTCCCACCACCCCGCCCATCACCCCAATTCAGCATCCTGCTCCTGCACCGCACACAGGCACACGCACATCCACACACTCTCAGGCCTCGTTCAATTTAGCAGGTCTGTGCTAGCGCGCACTAGCCCACCTATCACAGGCGTCGGGGGCCTCTTTCACATTGCCCCGTCGGGACTCCCCTCCAATTTTGCACGCACCCTCCACACTCAGGGCGGCTACTTCGTGGAATTACCTCGCGCCGAGTTGCGGTTGGACAGCGGTGTCGTTTGTTTGTTCTGCACGGACACGTCTGCAACGTTGTATGCATCATTCTGCAAATGCAATCTAATCATGCTGACGCGTCATCACGATGGAAGTTGCACAAAGATGTTATAGATCCTGGCAGATTCAGGATGGCTTTAGCTGTTAGTTTTCGGGATAGAAATCGGGTGTGCTTGTGCGAGAGTTTGCTTTTCATGCGCACTGTATGAAATGTTAGCTTGAAACAAATATATTCTTATATGAGGTATTTACAAATTTCATATCAAAACACACACATATATATGTATATATATATATTTATATATATATATATATATATATAATATATATATATATATATATATATATGTATATAAATTTATATATGTATATATATATATATATATATATTATATATATATATATATATATATAGTGTGTGTATATAAATTATAGCCTATATATATATATATATATATATATATATATATATGTGTATGTATATATATACACAAAGAGTGTA
>NC_090757.1:41394794-41395978 GCF_036898095.1 Palaemon carinicauda | reverse complement strand
AAAAGGTAACTGTGCTTTTGAAGCTTTTGCATATTACGTTATTGATTTACTTTTGGAAAAGGTGTAGGGTTTTCAAACGAATTGATGCAAATTGAAATTAGATCTTTTAGAATGAATATATAATATATATATATATATATATATATATATATATATATATATATATTATATATAATATATATGATGTATATGTATATGATATATATATACTGTATATATGATATATATATATATATATATATATATATATATATATATATATATATATATATATATATATATATATATATATATATATATATATATATTGTGGCCAGCTTATACCGCATGCGTATCACACGCTCGTACACAGTAGTGGTATTTCTGTAATTATTTTTACATATTGTTATCTCTCTCCCCGCGCACTGATAACTTTTTAATACCTGTATGTACTTGTATCAATTCGTTTTAATATTTTTGACCTTGTACGTAAACTGTTGTTATAAAACCTCGATGTTTGTGGAATTAAAGTCCGCTACACTCACTCCGCTTATCAGATTCATGTTCAGAAAATATGAATAAAAAAATTAAGTTTTATTTAAGGCTAGATTTCTAGAATTTAACCTTATTGCCTATGTCTATACATTAGCTTATTATTTAAATCATGATATGACGCAAGAAAATTCTATTAAATTCATGCTAAAATATGTAACAACCATCCAAATGTCATGTTTTAAATCTGTGATGAATTATGATTTACCTGTTATTACAATTGAATAAATATGATTTTCGTCAACGTGTCATTAAAAATCAAACATGAATGAAGAGAAAATGTATATAAGGTATTTTAGTTCCTTTTTTTATTTTATTAGAAATTGAATAAGTATGAAGCGAAAATGTACTTAATGTATTTTAGTCTTTTTCTTATTTCATTTTTCATACTGATATCTACTTTAGACATCAAAATTCCAGTCAACCTTTGTTAGTAACCCTTTTAAAACTGGAATGTGTCAACCATCAACTACCGGTGGTCGATACTGACTACTTTGGAAACCCCTGATTTATCTTACCACAGCGCAGAGTTTTGGAGCATTTTTCTTTTCAGTCCTGGCAATGGAAAGTTAATACCATGCTCATTTTATTGTATTTCATTTTACTTTTAAATATTCGTATTTCCTGAAAGTATTCGATGTATTTGCCCCGTT
>NC_090757.1:41369794-41392294 GCF_036898095.1 Palaemon carinicauda | reverse complement strand
AGTTATTTTACTCTGAAGTCTCTTCCATCTATTATTAAGTCAATTGTTATGACATCGACTCCTGCTGTATTCCTGATATATTATATATATATATATATATATATATATATATATGTATATATATTTATGTATATATATATGTATATATATTTATGTATATATATATATAATATATATATATATATATATATATATATATATTAGTATCTATATCGCTTATTGTCCATACCATGACTGGGTGGGCGGAGCGCTATTCGGCCTGGATACTCATCTTAAAAATATTATGCACAAAATATGATTGGAGTTGGAGGTGGTGTTGTTATTACTATGCTTATTTCTGTCACATCCAGTTCCTTTCATCAGATATTATGTTGTGGGGTATGGGTGGCGTGGATCAATGGAAGTTTAGACGGGTACATTGATGGGAATTTCAAGTAATCAGTCGCATGGGTTACTTTCATTCAGAAATCTAAGAGACCGTAAAAATCATGAAAAAATCCTCTATAGTGAAATTTTAAGCATAAAGAATTTTTTTTTTTTTTTTTTTTTTCAGATCGTGTCTGCGTTGATGATCCGTCAGTAGGCTATTGATCATTATATTCTATGCTAACTTTCTAACGAATCTATACTCTTGTAGTACAGCTGTATTAGATATTAATCATATAATAATGGAAAATAAGCACAGCTGCTTGCCACGTTATTAATAATTCTTTGAGCACATTTCCACCTAGGAACCTTACTCTGTTATGTTACCATTAAGGCTGATTCAAACTACACCATAACGTCTCATCACATCACATTATTATTATTATTATTATTATTATTATTATTATTATTATTATTACTAGCTAAGCTACAACCCTAGTTGGAAAAGTAAGATGCTATAAGCCCAAGGGCTCCAACAGGGAAAAATAACCCAGTGAAGAAAGGAAATACAGAAATAAATAAACGATATAAGTAGTAATGAAAAATCAAAATGAAAGATTTTAAAAACATTAACTACATTAAAACAGTTTTTGATCTATAAACTTAAAAAAGGACTTTTGTAAGCTTATTCAACATACAAACATTTGCTTCGAGTTTGAACTTTGGAAAGTTCTACTGATTCAACTACTCGATTAGGAAGATCAGTCCACAACTTGATCACAGCTGGAATAAAACTTTTAGAGTACTGTTTGGTATTGAGCCTCATGATGGAGAAGGCCTGTCTATTAGAATTAACTGCATACCTAGTATTAAGAGATATTCTTGGAAAGAATCAGTGTCGTGACGGTCCCGTAATGTGATGGTGCTGTGACGGTAACGAACCATTTTGTGTGAACACTTCCTTTTATTTACTTGGAAGAAATTTTGACGGAATGATGACGAGACATAAGACGATGATGTGACGAATAGTGTGAATACTTAGCGCGATTGACGGAACCGTGACGTGACGCTGACGTGACGTGGCGGTGCAGCGTGAATCAGCCTTATTTACTCGAATTTGCACCGTTCCTTGTAACCCTAGCTGCACATGCTTTATATCCCTCTACTTTACATTAGTTCCCCCTTCCTTCTTCGTTTCTTGGTGCCCAACCTTTTTAACTTCCACTGCTTGGTGCAACGGCTGAGTTTCCCTCCTAGGTTCCCGTTGGCTTTGAATGGCCTCAGACACCAGGCCCGGAGTATTAGCCCAAATTCATGAGGCTACATTCAACTTAGAGTAAACAAAATTTCAGGCGATGTTTTTCACAAGTCGTTATCAATGTATAGATTTTGGCCTTCATAATATGTAATTTTTTATATACCCGGTTTCATTGTTCATTGAATTTGAAATTTTTACATTATTACTCTCACATGCGTGCTTTTCAAGTTTTACTTTCTCCTGTTGGATCTAGCATTAACATTATTTACCAAAAAGGACGATGCAAGGAAGTATTTAGATAACAAAGCAGACTTTCGAAATATCATTTATGAATTTTTTTTTTTTTTTTTTTAGGTTTGAGGCAAGTAATCTCCCGCAAAATGACTTTCTGTAAACACACATTTCTCTATTTTTGTAGACTTCATAATAAAGTCATTATAGTTTGCGTTTAAGAAAAGCAAACTTAGATGGTCCCAAAGTACGTATACAAGGAATGTGAGATAATAACATTCCTCACCATAATTCCTCTTAATATTCCTCTTAATCCAGGGATTATACAGGATTCCCATCAATTAAGTTGTATCATAAAGTGCGTAACAAATAATGATACTATCTTCATAAATGTCTCTTGGATAGATTATTTGGTCTTGTGGTAAACGAATTTCGCAGTGGAACTAGGCATTTTCGTAAATCCTGATATTTAGTTAGTAATATAACTTTTAGGAATAATAATTATTGAGGATTATAAGACTTATTGACATCGGTAAAGTTATCAGCCTTTATACACACACACACACACACATATATATATATATATATATATATATATATATATATATATATATATATATATATATATATATGTGTGTGTGTATATGTATATATATATATATATATATATATGTATGTATATATATACATATAAATACATATGTGTATATATCTATATATATCTATATTTATGTATATAAATGCACACACACACACATATATAAATATATAAATATATAAATATATAAATATATATAAATATATATACTGTATATATATATATATATATATATATTATATATATATATATATATATATATATATATATATATATATATATATATATATATACATACATTTACATAGTGGTTAATGAGCATTAGTATGCGATGACAGGAATTTTTAATAATTTTTCAGTAATTCGATTCATTCCAATTTTTTCTACTATTCAGAATTTATATCGAAAACTTTGGTAATTTTTTTTTTTATGAGTAACCAGAAACGAATTTAATGAATTGAGAAAACAATAAATTGTTTATCTTTACGATGGTCGATTTTAAGTTCAAATTTTCTATTGCTGTTAGTAATATTTTTCGATATTAGAAGTCGTAATTACATTAGTTGCTGAGAAATGCGGAGAATGAAAGGAAGATGATGATATTTCCTACTCTACCATTATGCTACTTCTGTTCTTGACTTATTTCTAAATCACAAATTTTAATGGGATTTAATTCATTACAAAGATAACTTTAGGTTAACTAACCGATAAGAGTTTTACGAGCAAGAGAATTGGGCAATGTTCAAGCACCCCTACATATTAGCAACATAAATTTTTAATTAAAATAAAGGATTCAATATATGTTAATTTTGAATTTTCTGCGTTTTTATTTAATGTTGCACACATTTGTCTCTTGTTTCCTATCAGCTCTCTCGCCTTCTGTGTTGAGCAACATTCTCCCATGCCCCCCCCCCCCTCACAGACCATTTTCTGTCACCTCTACTTTTGAACGTTGGGTTCATGAAAGTCCAACATTTAGGTTCGAATATTTCTATACATAGAGAACGAGCATGCGATACGCATACATTCATACATGTGTATAAAGATTTATATATATGCATGTATATGTGTATGTATATATGTATATATGTTTACATATATTTTATACATATGTATGTATGTATGTACGTGTATAGATGTGTGTATATATATATATACACATATATATGTATATATATAATATATATATATATATATATAGAGAGAGAGAGAGAGAGAGAGAGAGAGAGAGAGAGAGAGAGAGAGAGAGAGAGAGAGAGAGAGGAGAGAGAGAGAGAGAGAGAGAGAGAGAGAGAGAGAGAGAGAGAGAGAGAGAGAGAACGTTAGGAGTGCTGGTGAAAATGGCCAAAAAAAGGGAGACTTGACTGATTGCAATAATTACAGAGGCATAACAGTTACGTTATGAAAATATGAAGTATACTTATTCTAAAGAAACTGGAGAGAAAGATTGATGAAAAATTGAGAGGTGAACAAGCAGGATTTAGAAAAGGTAAAAGCTGCACTGACCTAATTTTCATTTTGAGACCTGTTATACAGCAATGCGTAGAATATAGAAATCCTCTTTTGATGGCATTTGTGGATTATGTAAAAGCCTTTGTGTGCACCGGTTGATTTTATGGAGAGTCCTGTATTATTATGGAATTCCTCTTGAATATGTAAATTTGATCGGCTGTTCATGAGCATAGCAAGTGCAAACTTAATGTTAGGGATCTTACCAAATGAATTTCCAGTGAACAGCGGAGTACTCCAAGGGAATGAGTTGTCATCTATGTTGTTTATCCACCTCATAGATTTTGTAAAGCATAGATCAGTCGGATATGGAGAAGGATTGGACTGGATTGGTGATAGGAATTTAGCAGACCTAGAGTATGCTGATGATGCTGTTCTTGTTAGAAGAACACCAAATGATTTGCAATGCTTGCATACCAGGATGCATAAAATATCACACGAGGTTGTGCTCAAATAGAAGAGAGAGAGAGATGATGAGAACGGAGCATGCAATGGAAGATGAAATATCATTGGAAGGATTGCATTAATGAGGTAGAATCATTCAAGTATTTAGGAACTATGATCTCCAATACAGGGTCTTTAGAATTAAAGTTTATTGAAGTACTGAAAAAAAAAAAATCAGACAATGGTTAGTTAATTAGAATTTGGAAATCAAAACGCCTGAAATTACTATAAAAATCCGACTATATATCAGTTTAGTGAGATCGGTGTTACTCTATGCACATAATTCATAGTATGACAATGAAACAATCTCCAATAGATTTAGTAGATTTGAGAACAAAGCCCTCAGAAGGATATTGGGAGTTAATTGGCAGGACGAGACTAGAAATGAAACTATAAGAGACATTACCCGAGTGCCACATGGGGATAAGATCATGATGAGGGGTAGATGGAAATGGTCTGGATATGTTCTTTGCACTCCCCAAGAAAAATTAATTCACCAAACGTTCAGCTGGGCTCCACAAGGCACTAGAAGAGTTGGAAGACCCAGGACTACGTGGCTGAGGACTATGAAGTGCGAAGTAGATGATGAATGGAAAAGGATTGAATTAAAAGCTCAAGATAGAGACGATTGCCGAAATCTAACAGAGGCCCTTTGCATCATTAGGCGTGGGAGATGATGATGATGACATATGTATATATATATATATATATATATATATATATATATATATATATATATATATATATATATATATGTATATATATATATGTATATATATATATTATTTATGCACGTGGGTTATATAATATTTTAACCAATTAAAATTTGCTTTTAAAAGGCTTTTCTTCTCGCCAGTACATTAGAAAATCAATCAATCGTGACTAGCGGTTCTAATATTTTTTATCTCCATTCAGGAACTGTTGCTAGGGGTTCCTTGACATTTTGAAAATGAGGATAATTTAATCATAGGTGTTCTTTTTCACTGAAAGGATTATTCTAAAATTTTTTAGGTGGTTTTTGGATCCTGATTGTTTTTAAGGGTCTAAAGAAAATGAGTGGGATGACATTTCCTTTAGATTGAAATAGAGATTTAACCTTTTCTAGAAAGAAGTTGGTGTTTTTACCAATTCCTATTTCATTATTCTCTCGTTGCACCATTGAATCTAGTAGCGAAGTGTCAAATTCTCAGGTAAGGCTCAAAGTTGATTGAGGGCTAGAATGAAATTGAAACGCAAAATACTTATGCACTCATTTATTTTATTTTTAATATGCGTGTGTATAATTGTGTACATTCTGACGTTTTTGGTATTACTGAGGCTGTAACTAATACGCTAGTAAATATATTTTGTTCTAATTTTTCTTTTATTGATTATACAAATTACAGTATAAGTAACGTTAAAGAATGAGTATATTTTCATAAAAGCTGCTTCATTAATTTTGTTTTTCGTGATTTCAAACTAATTAGCAAATTGCACCTTATATATATATATATATATATATATATATATATATATATATATATATTTTATATATATGTTTTATATATATATATGTATATTTATATATATTTTTTATATATAATATATATATATATATTTATATATATTTTTATATATATATGTATATATATATTTGTATATATTTTTATATATATATTTATATATATATATTTATATATATATTTAAATATATATATTTAAATATATATATATATATATATATATATATATACATATGTATATATATATGTATATATATATATATATATATATATATATATATATATATATATATATATATATTATGTGCATGTGCTTGTGTTTACGGGCTTGTTCATGTTTATACACTTATATATATATATATATATATATATATATATGTGTGTGTGTGTGTGTGTATATATATATACATACATATATTTGTATATAGTTTTAGTGTTTTTTAAAGATTGAAAAAATTCTGATAGGTCTTATAAATTGCCAGGTAGATCATTGTAATGATTTGACTGAGGTTTAGAATGCCTTTTAATTATTTATTGATGATTTAGGGTTACCATCCTAACCAGCCTTGTCTTTATTCAGTTTTTAGTTATCAACAAAAGGTTTGCTTTGCCATCTCTGTTGCCAGGATATTAAAACTTGACAGCCGTTCGACCAAATGGTTTTTCATGTCCGAAATATATAATGGATATTGATGGATTTCACAATGTCAACTATTGAGACCAATCCGTCACTAGAATGTGGTTTTTCTTGTTAGTGAATTTGAGAGAGAATCGCCGAAGGATTGAATGAAAAATTGAAGATTTGATTGAAGGCCTATATCTTTTAACATAAAATGTGGTGTAATTATTTGTTCGGGTTGTAAGTGCAAAACATATTTCTCGTCAAATTTATTTTCGTTACAAGGAAAGTGTGGTTCATCTGTGTATGAATTACAATATTATGAAGCTAGTTTTATGATTTACGAAATATTATGGAATGGCACGACCTTACCAGGAGTGATACCGGTCTTAAAGTAAATATAAGGTTCAGACCTTTAATTTTAGGGTAAGATAAGGTAACAGCAGTGTAAGAGTGAGGGGGTTAGGGGGGGTTGTAGTTGACGTTGGTCTTCTTAGGGTAGGAGAGTAGGTAAGGATATGACCCCATGGTTACGTTAGTTTGGTATTCTTATGTTTGTTTCCATTTTAAAATGTGTTTTTTTCATTCATAACATTTCTAATCTTAGAACGTCTAAAATTTGAAAAATATGGGATTCCAACAATCAGATGCATAAATACAGTTTAAATTACCGGTATTTGTTTACAAGAGGACGCTCTACATATACTCCAAAATTATGCAGTCCTGTTGCTCTCCTCTTTTTGTACAGTAATAAGGAGGTTCTTTGAATGCTGGGAAAGCAAAAAATAGCAAGATATGTTGCGAGAGAGGGGAGGGGGAGGGGTGAGGGGTTGGGGTTGGTGGGGGAGGTACTAAGCGACCGGGAACCGACATTGTCAACATAGTCAACCAAAGAGAAGTTCGTGACGTCAGCGTACATTTGGTTTATATTCAAAATATATAAAAAATTAAAACGAGTAATTACTCAAAAGTGTCACCATTTGTGAAATGTGTATTTTATTTAGGTAAATATTTGATATAAATCATATTAAAGAGTTTTTTAAAGAAACTATTTTGAGAATGACTAGTTTTCCCAGACGACGTTTTGCTACACTAACGCCATCTATTGACAACTGCCTAAGGATGCCTACACATTGAGTAACTGATCCATTCTTTAATATATTATATATTTTGAATATATATCATATGTCCGCTGACTTCACGAACTTGTCCATGATCGACTGTTGAAGATGTCGGTTCCAGGTCGCTTAGTACCTCCTCCATCAACCCCTCCCCCAACACCCTCCTGCAAAATTTGCTTTTTTTTTTTTCTCTCCAGCATTTAAAGAACCTCCTAATTACTGTACAAAAAGAGGAGAGCTGCAGGGATGCATAATTTTGAAGTAAATGGAGAGCGTGCTCTTGTAAACAAATAGCAAAGTACCTATCAATACACCAGGAACACTTTTTATTCTTCATTAGGAATATTGTGCTATGGCAATAATTTACCCGCATTTTAATTTCTGACCAGATCTGACCAGTCCCAACCAACAACAATGTCCAGTCATTGCAAACATTCTCAGAACACAATTTTCATAAATAAAAGGTAATTATAATAATTTAGAATTGCAATTTCCAATATATAATACTCCATTTAGATTGCAATTCTTCGTTTATCATTTTTATACAGAAGAATTTTTTTCTGAGCCATATTCAAGAATAGATTTTTATTATTTTCATACCGGTAAATTTTAATGGTCAAATATATTTAATTTTTTTTTTTCATATAATTATGAACTTATATGACACAAATTTGGTTTACTTTTATATTGGGTGTTAAATCGGGCAAAAGGAGGTAAAGTAAATAAAAAAGGTATGTAAACACACTTTGTTTCTCAACGGAATTTATTTCAGATATGAAAATATATGTTAGCCATTAAATAAAACTTACTTTATTTACAAATAATTATTTTGACATTCATAAAAGCATCCTGGAAACCTAAAATAAAAGAATTTGGGTGGCTAGATATTCAGGTGTTTGGACACCTGTCGAAAGATTACACAATGAACAAAATTGACCTTTTCAAGTTGCACAGTTATGGAGGTCTTCTTACTCGGTTTTAAAAGGGCAGTGGCGTTGACTTTTTGGATGGCAAATTAGTAATGAATATATAAGTATCTGAGAGAGTGTAACGCTCTAAAGTTCCTTCATTGTAATTTTTTCGTCTCTTGTTCTTTAACAATCGAGATAGCTTGTAACTTACAAATTGCTGGGTTGGAGATACGCCATGAAAAAAATCACGAGTCTTCTGAAACTAGGCCAATTTTGCAGTCTTATTTCTACTTTTTGTCCTGTTTTTTTTTTCTACTCAGATCAATGGAGTTCGATTAATAGCTCGAACTTCGGAAATTGTTATTTTTCGAGATTTCGTACACACCAAATCTTAAATTTTAATCGCAAATTCTCCGTAAAAATATACTGTTCTCAGCCGTATTTTAGTAAATACAGGCGACCGTAATTTTAACCCAAATTTCTTGCTGTATTACATTTTACTGGTTGGTGATCGTAATATCACTCCTTTACGTCAACGTATCCATTTTTTAAAACGGTAAAAGCCTGGCAACATTTATTCCAGGATTTTTACCGTTTTTTTTTTTTACGGCAAATTTTTAAGTGTTAAAGAGCAAGAACCTAAATGCACGAATTTCGCTTTGCATTTAAATAAAAGAAGAAAATAATTTTCAACCGCGACATTTAAATTGTTCTCCTTAAAGTATTAAACAGAAGTCTCAGTTATTTCAAATGAGGTTGGATTATCGGAAAAGAAACTAGTTATTTACTTCATTTACTTTAAACTTTTCTCATATTTTCGTTCTCACTTTTTCTGAAGCAAATTACAGGAGTGTTTTAATGGTTCCATGCTGTCAAGCTATAAAATGAATCTCTCTCTCTCTCTCTCTCTCTCTCTCTCTCTCTCTCTCTCTCTCTCTCTCTCTCTCTCTCTGAGGTGTACAGAAGGTATGGAAGAAACTGGAACTAGGGTGAGAATGGGGAATGTGTAAAGTTCTTGATATTAAACTGATGAAAAATAGTTTTAAGCTGATGATTCAACTTTTTTTCTACTAAAGGTTTGTCCAACAAGAGGTACTGGAAGGATGAGAAATGTATCATCATTATTATTATTATTATTATTATTATTATTATTATTATTATTATTATTATTATTATTATTATTATTATTATTATTATTATTATTACGAGCTAAGCTATAACCCTAGTTGGAAAAGCAAGATGCTATAAGTCCAAAGGCTAAAACAGGGAAAAACATCCCAGTGAGGGAAGGAAACAAGGAAATGAACTACAAGATAAGTAATAGACAATCAAAATAAATTATTTCAAGAATATTAACATTAAATCGGATCTTCCATATAATGTATAAACTCTAAAAATTTCAAAAGAACATGAAGAGAAAAGAGATAGAATAGTGTGCCCGAGTGTTCCCTCTAGCAAGCGAGAACTACCCCAAGACAGTGGAAGGCATGGTACAGAGGCTATGGCACTATCCAAGACTAGGGAACAATGAAAGATGAGGACAAAGGATTCAGATATGAGGGATGGAGGACAGATGAGATAGATATGGTGGACGCATCTTGCGTATAGGTAGGTTTAACAAAAGGTAAATGGCTCTAATGGTAATCAGCTTATCCACAGCTTTCATTTATTATAACGACTCCCTGATAACGAAATTTGCTTGATAACGACGATGAGGATGATGGTTGGGATGTAATATATATACGTATATATATATATATATATATATATATATATATATATATATATATATATATATATATACATATACTGTATATATATATATATATATATATATATATATATATATATATATATATATATATATGTATATATATATTATATGTATACATATTTATATATGTATATTATATATTTATATATATATATATATATATATATATATATATATTATATATATATATATATATAATATATATATATATATATATATATTATATATATATTTATATATATATATATATAAATATATATATATATATATATATATATATATATATATATATATATAATATATATATATATATATATATATATATATAAATATATATATATATATATCATTGTTAATAGGATATACTATTCTAGAAGCATTTGGACTGAAAATGAAAGAAACGGAAAGCATTCATGCAACATTTAAGTTTAAACTTGAGATGAAGTTTATTATTTTATTTGTCACGAGATCTATTTTCTTAAAAACTCCAACACTGGGAGCCTTTTGTATTTTATTGAATACAAAAGCCTCTCTGTCGTAAGGAAGGTTATTCTTAGATTTTGTTGGGAAATTTATCTCTTTCTAACATTTCTGATTTCATGGAGGGATGCTTCGTGAAGCTCTTATTGACAATAATGTACAGAAACTTTTTTTTTTATGCTGTGAAAATCCCCTCCCAAGGGTAAACTTGGGTTTCTTGCGTGATATTAATAACCCTTAACATGAATGAATAAACCTCCTTATTGGGTGTCGATAATCGTTTATCAATAATAAATATAGGTATTGTAAGTAAATTTCTTATTATATTCACGTAGTGTAACACCAATACTAGATTGCTATTAGGATCAAATACAAATACAAATTTTAGTGGTAGTGGAATTTTGCTAATATTAGTTATAGAGGTGTTATTATAGTTTTGAAAAAATAAATTACTTCTGACTATTAGCCAGTAAAATTACATGGTAATTATTTGGGTTTGAAATAGATTATTTTTTTTTAATGAATAGCATGGAATATTAATTAAACGTTGCGTAATTTTCGCATAGTAATATAAAGCCGTTCACGGCTCTTATTGGAAAAATAAATGTTATATTTTCAAGAACCTTCCAGTGTCGAATATGGATCGGTTTTAGTTCCTCAGAAAACGTTTCTTAGCCATATTATTCATGCGGGATCCGTTGGAGCAAGATCTTATGTTCGGCAAAACGCTATTTCAGTCTATAATGATAAATTTACTTTTGAATAATAAGAACAGCCCAGTCTTTGATTTAACAAAACACGATTAATGGAATATAATGCCAATTTTGAGTTTGTATGTTATTGATACTAATGATGAGTACAATAATTATAGCATACCTTACAGGCTTACATGAGTTTTTAATTTTCTTTACACAATCAAAACCTTGCCAAATGTATTTACTTTTAGAGAGAGGAAGATGTAGAGGTAACATCCTTAGCTCATATTTGTTTAGTGTCGATTGGACATAAAATCTTTTAGGCACATTTTTTTCATCCAAGAAAATATTTTTGTGCAACCATAAAGGAATTCCCGTTTAGATACTACCGCTAGAGGGTTATGGGGTCTTTTGGCTGGCCAGAAAGTACTTCAGTGGATCCTTCTCTCTGTTTACGGTTCACTTTCCCTTTGCCTAAACATACACCAAATTGTCTGCTTTATTCTTTACAGATTCTCCTCCGTCCTCATACACCTGACAAAAATGACGCAACCAAACAATTCTTCTTCACCCAAGGGGTTAACTACTGCACTGTAACCGTTCAGTGGCTTTTTTTTTGTGTGCGTGTGGGGGGGGGGGGGGGGAGGTACGGGCTCTTGCACACTTGCAGTCCGTAGGTCTTTTTTGGGGTTTTTTATGTTGTAGGTGATTTAGGTTGTGGGATGATCTGCAACTTTTATTTGTAGGTGGTTTGTGATGGGATTTGTGTTAAGGATGATAAGCAAACATCCACTTGTCCAAATTCCAATCATTGGTTATTTACGCATTCCACAACTTTGCACCTTCATCCAATTTTCTCTCAACTCTCTCTCATCGCTTCATTTCATAAAGGTGATGCAGATTCATATGCACCATAGTTTCACGGCCCCATCCATTTCCGAATCATTATCCTGTACATACATTTCATCGCACCTTTTTCTTTATCATGAAAACATACATTATCAATATCTCACACAGGGCTTTTCTATCAACTAAATAATCGAAGTTTATTAGGTCCATGCATGCAATTTCTAGATTTATTTATTTAAAAAACTCAAGCATGACTCATTGAAAACAAACTTTTGATTAATGAACATTCTTTATCTAAACCCACACTAATACTGTACATGGCCTCTTGTCATTTGTCACATTTTATCAATCTAAATCATTAAATCCATTTTCGCATGTATAATAAGTAGAACCATAACACTGCAATATTTGAGGAATACTATTTTACGCAAGAACTATTATTCCCTTCTCCTATTCATGTGTAATCTTTCTCTACTCTAAATATACCTTACAAACAACGGTTAGCCACACACACCTAGTAGAAGTAACATACTGGAGCATTTCACTTTTAATTTCATCAACTTTCAAAATTTCGTTTATTTTTTTAGCCTGGTAATCACCATTAATAAACTTTTAATAGTCAATTTCACAAGTATTCATAACCTTAAACTAATTTTTCAAATGTTGCACCAATCACTACTCCTGTCATCCACATCCAAACAGGCACAAACATACTGTTTTTTAATTGTGTATGTGTAAATTTGGTTTTAGGCGACCATTTACTTATATTGCTATTTTGTGCTAAGGTTCTAAAAGTAATTAACCCATGGGCCTGTGTTTTCCTGGTATGGTTTATTTATATATATATATATATATATATATATATATATATATATATATATATATATATATATATATATATATATATATACATATATATATATTATATATATATAATATATATATGAATGTATATATATGTATATATATATGAATGTATATATATGTATATATATATGAATGTATATATATGTATATATATATGAATGTATATATATGTATATATATATGAATGTATATATATGTATATACTGTATATATATATATATATATATATATATATATATATATATGAACGTATATATATATATATATATATATATATATATGTATATATATATATATATGAATGTATATATATGTATATATATATATATATATATATATATATATGTATATATATATGAATGTATTTATATGTATATATATATGAATGTATATATATATGAATGTATATATATATATGTATGTATATATATATGAATGTATTTATATGTATATATATATGAATGTATATATATATGTATATATATATATATGAATGTATATATATATGTATATGTTTTTTCAAAAAGGCCCATAAAAGAAACACAGGAAATATGAATAAATCACACTATATTTCGGTCAATAAACATCGACCCTCTTCAGGATGTAAAGTAAAAGTGAGAATTACAGTGGAGAGTGACACTCTCCGGTTTATATATGAAAGCAAAAGGGTGTGTTCAATTGTTCTATAGTTGTTATAATTGCTGGAAGGATTAGCCAAATTTAATTACATCCAGGTGCGTGTTCTTATTGTTGAGCCGCTTGGAGGAAGTCTTGACCTCTGATGCATGTCTGGTGGTCGGTCTCCGTGGATTATCTTCTTAATGATAGGGTTGAGAAGAGTATTGTCCACTGTGTCAGCTTGCCATTGGCCGCCAGATAGGTTTATTGTGTTTGATTGATTTAGGATGGCTGATTCCAGGATTTTCCTTCTGTACGGACAGGTACTCTTAAAAAGCAAAGATGACTCACTCCAGTTAATCTGGTGCCCTAAATCCCTAAGGTGAATGAAAATTCCCGAGTTTTCATACCCATATCTAACAGATCTTTTGTGTTCGGATAATCTTTGAGATAGCGAACGGCCAGTTTTCCCAACGCACACTTTTTCACAGTCCCTACATGGTATTTTGTAAACGCCGGCTTCTATTTCTCTTTTATTTTGATAAACATTAATAAGGGCGCTTCCTATGGTCTTTGGATATGAAAAAACAAAGGGGTTCTCAGTTTTGATATGATTTGTTATATTTTTAATACCTTCTATATATGGGAGTTTTATCTTATTTTTAAAATCTCTTTGGTTAGTAACATCATGATCTTTATAATATATCGTGTTGGCTTTGTTGATGGCCTTTTCTATGACATACGTCGGGTAGAATAGCTGGGCGAGTTGTTTACGGATGATTTCAAATTCTTTATTTAGGTAGGCTGGGGAACAGATTCTCAAACCTCTAAGAAATAGATTGCAAGCTACTCCAATTTTTACAGAAATGTCGTGATAACTAAAGAAATGAATGTAGGAAATAGAGAAAGTTGGTTTTCTATACACAGTGAAATTATACCCCGTCGATTCCCTTATAATTAGTATGTCCAAAAAAGCTAATTTTCCATCTTTTTCCCATTCAGTTTTAAATTTTATGCTAGGGACTAGGGAATTTAGATTATTGAAAAATATATTGAAATCTCCCCAGCTATCATCCCAATATGTGAAAATGTCATCAACATAGCGTTGCCAAACCATGTTCGTAGGTTTAATTGTTGTTAAAATTTCTGTTTCAAAGTATTCCATGTAGAGGTTAGCTAAAATTGGAGATAACGGGCTGCCCATACTACAACCAAATTTCTGTTTGTAAAAATTTCCGTTGAAAGAGAAAACGTTATTTGACACGCTTAGTTTAATTAACTTATTTGTTTTTTCAATACCGAGGGGGAAGTGATCTTCGTAAGGGATTAATTTTTCCCTCAAGAAACCTAATACGTCGTTGATCGGGACCTTTGTAAATAGGGATTCTACGTCAAGACTCAAGAGTTTTACATTGTTTACCGGGATATTTAATCTATTGAATTTCTGGATGAAGTCCTCTGCATGCTTAATATGAGCTGAAGAAAAGCTCCCTAGAAAGGGAGACAGCAAGTCTGCTAACCATTTTGATATATTATATATAAATGACCCTTTACATGAGACGATTGGGCGTAAGGGAATACCGTCCTTATGAGTTTTTGGGAGCCCGTAAAAATATGGCAACGAAGGGTTCATGACTGAATTTTTCTAAGACCTCGATGTCTTTTTTATTATTTCCGATTTTTCTTACGGATTTGAAAAACTCCGGAGCAACGGAGTTACGGGGATCTTTTGTTAGCTTTTCATATGTAGTGTCATCGTTTAAGAGTTGTTGAACTTTGTTGACATACGTCTCTTTATCAAGAATGACTATTTTTCCGTCTTTATCCGATTTTGTGATGATGATGTTATCGGTTTTGTTTAATGAAAAAATTGCATTATGAAACCTTCTGGGAAGCGGATTTTTACTGTTACTTTGTTCTAATGCATTTAACAAGATTCCTTTTAGGCAAGTTTCATCTTTTTCAAAATTGTTTTTAGAGAAATGTTTATCGAAGGCCACCACATAATCAAAATGACTTTCCCGTCCGGGTTTCATAGCAAAAGAGATACCTAGATTCAGAGCTGTTTGCTCATTCACTGTGAGTGGACGGTTCGATAAATTCAAAACGTTATTTTCTAATCCTAAATTATTCCATGTACTATTTCGTATGAGTCTTTCTAATTTATTATTCAATTTCTCGGAGTGAGTCACACTACTATTAATAGCACCAGTCAGCACATATGAAGAAAGATCTCTGTACATACCATCATCTCGGCATAGCAGACGAAGAGATACCCCCAATTCACTTATATTCCTCCGTGATACATAGATGTTATGATTTGCTGACATAATTCGTTCTTGCAGAAATGTCCTGGAGGAATTAGGAATTAGAGGTTTGAGAATCTGTTCCCCAGCCTACCTAAATAAAGAATTTGAAATCATCCGTAAACAACTCGCCCAGCTATTCTACCCGACGTATGTCATAGAAAAGGCCATCAACAAAGCCAACACGATATATTATAAAGATCATGATGTTACTAACCAAAGAGATTTTAAAAATAAGATAAAACTCCCATATATAGAAGGTATTAAAAATATAACAAATCATATCAAAACTGAGAACCCCTTTGTTTTTTCATATCCAAAGACCATAGGAAGCGCCCTTATTAATGTTTATCAAAATAAAAGAGAAATAGAAGCCGGCGTTTACAAAATACCATGTAGGGACTGTGAAAAAGTGTACGTTGGGAAAACTGGCCGTTCGCTATCTCAAAGATTATCCGAACACAAAAGATCTGTTAGATATGGGTATGAAAACTCGGGGATTTTCATTCACCTTAGGGATTTAGGGCACCAGATTAACTGGAGTGAGTCATCTTTTCTTTTTAAGAGTACCTGTCCGTACAGAAGGAAAATCCTGGAATCAGCCATCCTAAATCAATCAAACACAATAAACCTATCTGGGGGCCAATGGAAAGCTGACACAGTGGACAATACTCTTCTCAACCCTATCATTAAGAAGATAATCCACGGAGACCGACCACCAGACATGCATCAGAGGTCAAGACTTCCTCCAAGCGGCTCAACAATAAGAACACGCACCTGGATGTAATTAAATTTGGCTAATCCTTCCAGCAATTATAACAACTATAGAACAATTGAACACACCCTTTTGCTTTCATATATAAACCGTCGCTCTCCACTGTAATTCATCAGTCTCGGCCCAGCTCTCGCGCCGACAAGAGCTCTCCAGCCTTCTTAAGTTCAGCAGCACCGGACTTGGCAACACCTGGATGGGTGGACTTTTATCCACACAGTCACTAGGACCTCTCAACTTTGGTTGAAGAGGCCGCATATAAGAAAGAATCCAGTTATTTACTTTGGCTTTTTTGCTAATTAAATAACTGTTGTTGACCTCAGTGACTAGCTCAATTCCATCCAGTATGGCTGATGATGGTCATGACAGTCTCCGCACCTACAGAAGGAGTTTGTACCCCACTTGGATCAATCCCTGCAAGAATGGGGCTCAGCACTGCAAGTGCAATCGCTGCCAGAGGTACCAGAACTACAGGCAACAGCTAGCAGACCACATAGGGTTCAAAATAAGGGACCCAATGGTGCTCTCCCACAGGAAAACATGCAGTTGTTTTCAGTGCTATACCCTGGTACTTGAGAGCATCTACCACCTCCTACAAAGGAAGCACAGGCCAGGATATATGGATATACCATCCTACCCTCCACTGCCTCCTTATCCAGACGTGTTTCAGAGGAAATACCGGGTGCAAGCACGGTATAAAGAGACAGTCTCTGCACCCAGTTGCAGTAACTCTCTCCCCTTTGAACGGGACTGTGACTGCCAGTCATGTGTGTATGCTATCTGGAGCAACACTGTAGGCCACAGCTCCCCCACTCATGCCAAACCAGCTATGGACTCCGAAGACCCACCTATCCCGGAGCCACCCACTCCATCTCCAGCACCAGCTGTCCAGAAGACACCTGAAAAGATGGAAGCAGAGGACGCTCCACTCACCGCAACTCCGGAACCTGAGACCAACGTTTCAACCATGGCTCTAGACCTGACTGACAACCAACCACCGCAACTAGCAGAACTGCACCCTGAGGATTGCAACTGCACTCCATGCCTCTCACAGCTCCTAATGGAGGCTCAGGCAATCACTGAAAATGACCCAAGCTTGGACTTAAACTTGGCCGCTGCTGAGGGACCACAACCACCTGTCAGCCAACCCAAACAGCTTGTCAAATTCAAGATGGCAGCTGTAGAAGGCTCACCGTCATATGCAGCAGTTGCTGCTATTGCCACCGCCAACCCTGGCATCAAGATCACAGCCAGGGCCAACCTAAAAGGGGATTTAATCATATCCCCGAAGGACCTTGCCAGTGTCAACATCCTCCAACAGGAAACCTCCCTGACCCTCCTGGACCCCGAGAAGAGACTCAGACAGGCAGTGATCTATCGGTTTCCTGTAGACATGCCACTGTCATTCGTCACCGACTGCAGCAATGTTGCAAAAGCCGAGAGGAAGCTGGACCACCGCAAACTTCCCACCAAGGAAGTAACAGTCACCTTTATTGGGCAAGTCCCTAAAGCACTGGATTTGGGCCTCTGGGGAAAGTTTCCCATCAGAAGTCCATAGCGAGAACCACTGCGCTGTTACAACTGCCAGCGCTATGGGCACCATAAAGAAGAGTGCAGGAACCCTACAATGTGCGGAGTCTGCAGCCACCGCCATCCCACACAGGACTGCATTAACGCACATCAGAATGGGACAAAAACCCAGGCAAAATGTCCCAATTGTGCGGGACATCACCATGCATGGAACAAGAATTGTCCTGAATTCTTGAAGAGGCTACCAACCCCACTGGCAGCCCCACCGACCAAACCTGAGGCTGCACCAAGGCAGACACCTAACAAACCTGAGGCTGCACCAAGGCAGGCACCGAAACCCCAGCGGATTCAGCGAACCAGGCCTCCCAGACGACAATCCGAGACTCCTCCTCCAGGAGCCCCTACTGCAGCCACGGACCAAGAACCCAGCGCTGTTGTTAGCCCAGCTGAAGA
This sequence comes from Palaemon carinicauda, assembly GCF_036898095.1. Lineage (NCBI taxonomy): Eukaryota > Metazoa > Arthropoda > Malacostraca > Decapoda > Palaemonidae > Palaemon > Palaemon carinicauda. Next base: position 41,373,391 of record NC_090757.1, on the reverse strand, counting down.
GCCAACCTCCAGTGCTGTGAAATCTCCTCCCCAACCCCCAGCAATATCTGCCATCTTATCCCTGGCAGAGGCCCTGCCAGTGGATACCTTGATCCCCCTAGTACTGCAACTACTAGTCAAAGTCTGCTCCCTTGCTAAGACTCCCTCCTCTGTAATTCATTCCCTCCTCAGTCCCTTAGTTTCACCCTCCCCGGTGCAGAGATAGGCATCTATGCTTAAAACTGCCACTTTTTCCTACTACTCGAATTCTTCCCTCCTCTCCCAGTCTCTCCTACTTACTGGGACTTACTGCTATCAACACTTTTACCTACTACTAAAACCTTTCATTTCGGCTCCAAATGGTCCTGCTTTTTGGTCCGCAAGGTCATGCTCTTGGTGCTGAGCGACCACACTGGCAACCACGCTCAAGGGGCTGAGCAGTTGCAAGACCTATCTTTGCCAACCTGGCGACTATGCTCAAGGGGCTGAGCGGTCGCACCTGCAGCTACGCTCAAGGAGCTGAGCGGCTGCAAATCCAGACATGAGAGACTGGTACTGCTGTGACACTATTGCCTACTTAGGGCAATAAATACTACGGGCTGCTACACAAAAGCCCGTGTCCAGCAGTAAGGCTGGGCAATCTTTTAATTTTGTACCTATTTTTTGTGTTTGAATACCTACGGGCCTAACAATAAAAAGGCCCGTGCCAACAAGAAGTGTTGGCTTTAATACACCAACAACAACAACAACAACTGTAATTCTCACTTTTACTTTACATCCTGAAGAGGGTCGATGTTTATTGACCGAAATATAGTGTGATTTATTCATATTTCCTGTGTTTCTTTTATGGGCCTTTTTGAAAAAACATGTTAAACTGTTCGATTACAGTTATAAATAAGACATATGTATATATATTTATATATATATATATATATATATATATATATATATATATATGAATGTATATATATGTATATGTATGTATACATGTATGTATATGCATATATATGTATATATGATATGTATATGTATATATAATATATATATATATAAATATATGAATATATATGTATATATATAAATATGTATATATATGTATATATATGTATGCATATATATGTATATTTATGTATATATATTTGTATGTATATATATACATGTATATATACATATATACACATATACACATATATAATGTACTGTACATATATGTATATATAGAGATGTACCTAAAACTCTCTTGATTAAATTTGTTCGAAAAATAGGATATAAACAACTGGTGATAAAGTAATATTGAGGTATGCATATTTTTTGGTGAAAAATGCGACATTTTCCCATAGCGTTCTGTATACCTGAAAATTTTCCTTATATTTTTTCTTAAAGATCGTTTTTCTGTGTACTACCTACCTTGTTACATTGCAGTCAAGTTTATTTTCTAAACGGTAGTGTTTTTGATAGTTTATTGATATTAATGACACCTTTGCAATTTGCAATAGGACTTCGTTTTGCGTTTTATGTTGGTGTTTGGTTTTCTGTATGTAATATAACTTGTTTTCTAAGAAAACACAATACAGACACATTTGAATGATACACAAGAATCTCTGTATTATATATATATATATATATATATATATATATATATATATTTATATATATATATATATATATATATATATATATATATATATATATATATATATATATATATATATATATTTATATATATATATATATATATTTATATATGTATATATATAATGTATATTTATACTATATATATATATATATATATATATATATATATATATATATATATATATATATATATACACTATACAAAAGGATCATCAGTGTGTGTGTATACTATATGTATATGTAGATATTTACATATGTATATGTATAATTCAAGAAAAATGGGCATACTCTTGAGTCACGAAAAACAAAATACCTTCGAACAAATTTGAAGGAAAGTACCTCATTAGGCTCTCTATAATGATGGCTTTAAATCCTTTAAGGTTGCTGGCTGGGCTGCAGTCCCTTCAGAGAAATTAAGCCAGCTGTCACTCCTTAGTGAAGTTTTACTAGCCATTGGCATTTATTAAATCAGTTGAAGATAGGATGCATCATAAATTTGTCATATATACAGATTCAAGAAGTGCCATGGAAGCCGTAAAAGGTTAAACACAGACACTAACTGGTATTGAAAATTAAAGAGCTTCTTAAGAATTATATTCTTAAGGGGTGAATGTTGAAATTTGTTAATTTTTCGCCCGTTTAAGGTTTAAAAGTTTAAAGGTCGATCATGAATGGCAAAGGCAAGGGTCTGTGACGTCAGCCTAGCAAGCAGGACCATGTCCTAGAGACTAACCCTATATGATCCGCTCCCAGCCCCCTCTCCATCCAAGCTAGGACCAGGGAGGGCCAGGCAATGGCTGCTGATGACTCAACAGATCGACCTATAGGCTCCCCCAAACCCCCCAAACTCAGCTCACATGGATGATAATGTTGCAGACACAAGAAACCATCGAGTCTGGGCGGTACTCGAACCCCCGTGTTGCGGTTATTGGTAATGAAAAGGCAGATGCTGCCAATCACCAATAGAATTACCACTTAATAACATAAAACTACCTGTTAAAGATTATGTAAACACAATAAAACATTTAATAGTGGCAAAATGACAAACTATGATAATAAGTCTGATGATAATAAATTAAAGAAAATAAGCCAATCGTTTCTTCATGGGAATCCTCATGCTTGAAGGATATGGGGACGTAGGTAGTTTAAGAAACACTGCATACTGGTCTTATAAAACAGACCTATGGCTTTTTAATGTGCACACCTCATAAAACTGTCCCCATGTGTAGTGAGCTTGGCACTATTTTAACCATCAAACATATATTTAATGAATGTATTTTCAAAACACACAGATTCATGTTCTGGTCAGAAAACTTTGTCTGCCATTTTATGTTATTCTGAATATTTTTCCCTTTTGAAAGTTTTAATGTCTTCAAGAAGCACGGGCTTAATAGATAAAATTTTAATATCTATTTATCGTAGGTTTTGTACTTTGTTCCTATATTACTACTAATTATATATATATATATATATATATATATATATATATATATATATATATATATATATATATATATATATATATATATACAGTATATATATATATATATATATATATATATATATATATATATATATATACATATATATATACAGTATATATATATATATATATATATATATATATATATATATATATATATACATTCTTTTTTTCTAAATGATAATTGAAAGATAACTTTCCTTTGTAGAAAGTGTTCACTGTATCAAGGTCGTTAGTAATTTTCGTGAAAGTCTTACCATAGTGTGCAGATCCCCTTTCCTTGCTTCTTGCATAAACTTCAGCTTTTCTGGCCCATTCGACGCTTCCATTTTCCGAAGCTGTGTGTGCCAACTAGCAGAAGCTCTAAAGGTTACTCTAAAACAATTGGTAATTGTTTTCTTGATATAAGCATTTTGACGAAAGTTTGTTGTCGGCTTTTTTCTAATAGCAGTAAACACACTACATAAGCGATTTTTTTTTCACTTACCCCATAAATTGGC
>NC_090757.1:41327294-41339794 GCF_036898095.1 Palaemon carinicauda | reverse complement strand
TAGCCCTCACATGTTTGCACTCGCACTTCTGCACCTTCATTTGCTTCCAGGAGCGTGCCCTCAACTGTTTGTGCGCGTTTTCCTATGGGAGAGCACTCTTGTGTTCCTTCGAGAGCAAGCCCTCAAATGTTTGAAATCGCTTTCGTCTGCCCGCCCTGAAGCGCCCTCAACTGTTCCCACTGTCCCTTCTATAGTGCCCATAACTGTTCGCGTATGCCTGGGTTTGCCAAGTACGAGGAAGTACGTGGATTTATTCTGATCAGATGTCAGAAACAAAGGCTTCTCGATGCACTATTCAGATAACTCATGAATTATTCGAAGCACATTGAAATTTAAAACGATTTGCAGACAGGGGAGTTGAGAGAGCTTATGCCTTCCACAGAACATATTAGCACCAGAACTGCAGCCTGTTTCCCATGGAAGGATCAGATATCAGGGGTGTAGGTGGAAGAACGTGCACACAGGTCCCATTCTCGACTAATCAGTTACTACTAAAGACCCAGGCCCATCAAGGGTAACTATCCTGAGATCCCCATTTCACCTCTAGTGGGTGTTGAGGAAGAATCCAACAACCTATGGGCTCCATTTAACCCCTTCAGGCTCTTCCTCCCTTGGAAATCTACCTGGCCTTCCAGGCAGGGGGTTAGAAGGAAGGAAGGCAGAAAAGAATCACAGAATTCAGTGACTTTATACAGCTCCTATAAATGGTTGCGTGCTGATCAGGATGGGGCACGGCACAACGTTCCAGATCTGCTTGCCGATTTTGCTTGTGATCTACCAGAACTCGCCCATTACTAGCAGGGACTGAGCTGATATGAGGGCATACAATCATAGCAGCTATGTAAACATAACTGTTTCTACACTGCCTTTTGGTTTGATAAAGCTAACTCAATCCGAGAAGTACTCCGTCGATGAGAAGGCTTGTTCAACATAGTCGCCTCTCCAGCCATAGCTCCCATAGTCCCTGAAGTTTTCCTAGCTAACATCCAGTATTCCCCTTAACCAACGCAATCCGAGAAGTTCTCTGCCGATGAGAAGGTTTGTTCTACACAGTCGCCTCTCCAGCCATAGCTCCCATAGTCCCTGAAGTTTTCCTAGCTAACATCCAGCACTCCCGTTACCTTTGGGTTACATAACAATAGGAATATGAGGTGACCTACCTGAATAGTTGCACGATGAATTTTATCAGGATTAGGTTATCCCTACATCATTGCAAGGCAGAAAGACTTAGTTTCTCACCATCACTCGATTTGCTCATCATGCAGTAGAACAGTCTCAGACTGTTGGCGAAGCTCAAAGACACCACCTAACATAACTGGAAATCCTAGCAACTTAAGAATTTCTGGCACTTTTACCTGTTTCTCAGATCCCTTATCAGTCAGTTGAAGACATCGAGATTCAGAGGTACCTTGATTGGTCCCAAGCAGTCTCATGCCAAATGGTACCCAGACTAGCTTTTTTTCTCTTCCTTAATTGGCGAATCTCCTCAATTTCTGAAGTGAGATACTGCTCAGTCCCTGATCTAAGTGTTTAACTTGAATTCAGACCAGCACTCTTCACAAGATTGACAACTTTGGTTAGTCTTGGAAAAGCGAGTAAGAAAACATCATTTTAATCTGTGTTACTAGCCATTCTGAAGGATAGATACCTCCATTGCCTTGGTTCAGGAGTTTGTGGCCTGGACTTAGATTCCAACTGGTAATGACTTAATTCTCTCTTCCTCTCCTCCTTAAAAAGGTAAGTAGCAGGGACAATAATGACTTCCCATCTTGGTTTGAAGGGAACGGAAGGCCCACTACAACTCCTCTTTCAGTATGGAAGAAATGAGAGATCCTGGAACGGTTTCATTGTGGCTCTATGGAACAATCGGACCGTTGCTCTCACAATGGAACAAGAGTACCAACCAGTAAGTGACCAACAAAGACTCAGAATATCGGGTCTACATCATCCTTCAGGAAGAAACTGCCAGTGCCTCAAGTGCTAAAGGCCATTTTATGGAAGCGTCAGACAACTTACACGGCCCACTATTCACGAGACTATACCAATAACTCACTCAGATACATTTTCATTGGGACATGTGGTAGCTGCTTGACAGGCTGTGTAGCTTACCTAGCTCCTTACATTACAAGAAAAATCTTTTCTTAGAACAGTTAATACGTTAGTCTTGGATAAGGCAACAGTCATTCCATTATTGGCTGGATTGGACTTTTATGTGGGTGTTTTTCCATATTTATCAACCGTTCTATACAAGTCGGATATAAAAGTATATGAAAGTATATCCACCATCGTTGTTTCGAGGGGGAGATTAGGTAGAATGTATAACACATTATGCCTAATTGACCATACATTGGGACTTTATATCCTTCTGAGGATATAGGGTTTCTCGACCGTTTGTCAGCAAACAGAAATTTAGCATAACCCATGAGAATCTATATTCTCAAATGTTTTTACTTCAACACCTCTGTCATGTCAGAGTATATTGACATCCCAGGATTTTAAGCTATCCAGTATGGTTATAGAGACCTCCTCCTCCTAAAGATGTCATCTTTTTGAAGGATGAGGGTTTGTATTTGTGTAGGAACATGTCACAAATTCTAAAATTGTTTGTTTGTTTATCGTAACCATACAAACCTGAGTTCTTTAAGTTTTACTTCCTGCCTTAACCACCAAGCAGTACACTCCGTGTACTGGCAGTGGAGTTTGGCCTTCCCCACCGCCCTCCATTAACTACTGGCACCCTTCTATAGATATTGACAATGTGTTCCAGCCAAGCTGAAAATAATCCTATTACAGAACTCTGGTTGTATATTTGAAAAAAATACAAATTACTTTAAGATTGATTTTTAAGTAATAGATTTCTAAGTAATTGTTGATGAGCACCATAGTGAATAAAGTAATGTAATATCTTGGGTTCCTTATGTCAATGTCAGGATGCCAGAGAACTTCAAATCATTCATTCTTTCCTTATGTTAATGTTTGCAGTCCATTATTTTACATATAATGCACCTGTAAGTGGTTTCGCCTGAAAAACAACGTTGTTATATATAAATTCGTCTCCTGGTTGTAGATATCTGGTTTGTGAATCCATTACTGTTGTAGCTTTAATTAGTTTAATGTGCAAATTATGGGGGATGAAACTTAACCCTAACCAAATGATGAAAAAATTGAAACATTAAAATTTTATTCAACAGTTTATGATGGTCGTTTTTTCTTGCGACGTTCAAAAATAAAAGGCGTTCAACATGGCGTTAAGCTGTTCAAGTAGAGAAAGGACAAAGGATATAGTGAGAAAGAGATAGATAACAGAGAATATTGGCTTTGGTCAAGGTTTTACCCCCCGTATACTGGGGGGTGGGTGGGTTTGTTGACTGTTAGAGAGTAGAAAAGGTGAATAGTCAGATGCTGTATTGGTAGCTTTAAATACTAGAAATTAAAAGGGCAAATGACCATAAATGAATTTCCTGTTCAATCCTGTATGCAATTAGGGGAAATTAAAAAGTTGAAATAACTGAATGGGTGAAGCTTTAGTAGTAAAGGGGTCAGTAATTCAACATTAGGGTCGAGAGAGAGAGAGAGAGAGAGAGAGAGAGAGAGAGAGAGAGAGAGAGAGAGAGAGAGAGAGAGAGAGAGAGGTTGGTGAAGGGGAACCTCCTCTCAGACTTGCCTCTTGGCCTCTGTTTCATGAGACAATATAATTTCTCGCTCTGCCTGACACAATAAATATTTCCCCTAAAGCCCGCACTAACATGCACACACCATATTTTTCCTGGATGATTTTTTTTTTTGTAATATTTGTGTTTTTCGTCCGGTGGATGTTTTATTTCGTGACTTAATGCGAGTAAAAAGGAGTTCTCTTCAGAATTATTCACCATATTTTATGGCCCTAATTTTAATCCGCCCTTTTTCCGCAATGCCTTAGGTGCAATTGCTGCTGTTTTTCTCTCGTGCCATTAAATCACAAGACAGTTTATTATACTTTCTTTTATATCATCTACAACAATAGAAGAGTGACATTAGGATTTAAATTATGGAGCATAATGGTGTCTTACAATTTCAGATAAAATCTTAAGAACAAATGATGTTATTATTTACCCTAAGGAATGATTCTCCACTTTTTCTTGGTTCTCTTCCCTTCATAATTTCCCTACTATTTCCAACCCATTTCTCTAAGTCTCTCTTTTGACACACACACACACACACACACATTATATGTATGTATATAGATAAATATAATGTGTATTTATATGTATATATTTATATTTATATGTATATATGTATATTTATATTATATTTATATATCTATATCTATATATATATATACATATATATATATATATATATATATATATATTATATATATACACACACACACACACAATATATATATATATATATATATATATATATATATATATATATATATACACACACACACACACATATATATATATATATATATATATATATATATATATATATATATATATATATATATATATATATGTATATATTCAGATAAGTCTTTCTATTTTGTTTCATGAATTTAAGATTTTTGTAGCTGATCATCAATTGATATGTTTTGACATGCTACTAGGCAAATTTCCTAAATTATTTTAAAAGCGTTGTAAACCACTATAAGCTTTTCAAGCCCCAGTAGTCCATTTCACTTTTCTCACAGAAAAGAATGGTGTTCTCACAAACACAAAATTGGCATTTTATACTGACATTATTTGTTCAGTCTGTTCTTTAAAAGTTTGAAAACGTACATTATGATATAAATTCTTGTTGTATGATACCTTTCTGGGTTTACTAGTGCACGTAATAACAGAATTTATTGTCAGTTGAGTACAAAGGGATTTTTTCTTTTTTTATGAAAGTGTAAAAAAAATGTATTTGGAAGTGTGTATATGGATACCTTTATATGGTGAACAAGTTTGTGAATCGCCATGATTGGATGATTGGCAAAGCTGTACTAGGGATGGCCACTCAGGCTAGGTTGGTATGCTCTGATCGATTAGAATAAAGTCCCTAACCATCACCCATCCGTAATGGCCAGCGTGGTACTGAAAGTTGGCCAAACCCCAGACATGAATAAAGACATGTTTAAAGGCAAGGGACAGTAGCATTGCCCTATCAAGCTGGACAATGCCCTAGAGACTGACCATATATACATATGATCACCGCATAAGCCCTCTCTTCACCCATGCTAGGACCATGGAGGGCCAGGCGATGGCTGCCGATGACTTGGCAGATAGACCTATAGGCTCCTCCAAACCCTCCATCCTTAGTTCACAAGGATGGTGAGGTTGCAGCGACTAAAGACACTATCGAGTTTGAGCGGGACGTTAAACCCAGTCTGGCGATAACCAGTCAAGGGGCGTTAACACATCGGCCTTTGTCCTGCAGTGGCCTAGTAATGGCTGCATTTGTTGTTTGATGTTATTTGTCTGCGATTGTGTGTTTGTATTGCTCAGATATACTTTATTATGTAATAATGGTTGCAAATAAATCTGTCGTAAATTGAAATATAAATTGAAAAGGTAGCTAGGTTCTTAAGCAAATTCAAACGATGTAATTACCTTTTTATCTTGATGATTTTTTGAACGAAAATAATTCTTACCATGTGCACACCATTGCCCCTTTATTTAAAAAAAAAAAGACTTTTGAGATGAATGTTAGAATAAATGGAGGCTTGGAACTTTGCTTTCTAAATTTATTTTGCTTTGTGCATATTATTTGAATATACGAATATAAAATGCTTCTTACTGCTGTTAATAAAGGGAAATAAATCATAACTGCCAATGCTGTAGGAAGTTATAATCAGAATACTTGATTCATGTGATGGTATAATAATTCTTTATTTTAATCTAGAGGGTTGTCCAAAAGAAATAGTTTGGCACTGGGGAAAGTGTGGGCCTAATTTATTTGGCAAACACGAGCCCGCTAAACTTTTAGATTCTTTTATTATTTACAAATAGCTTTATGAATTTTTTATATATATGTAGTCTTGATCAATACTGGTAACATTCTCCCTTCCTGTTGAGAGTTGATCGTAAAAAGTACCTGGATTCTAAAAGAATGACACATGCATTTACGGAGATTAGAAGGGTCCTCCCTTTTTGTTGAGAGTTTATTATAAAAAAATACTTAGATTTTTAAAAAATCATACAATTTGTTATTGAAGTGATTTTGTTTTAAGAATATTTTTCATACCTTTGAATATGATAATTTTACTAGTACGCTTTCAAAATCCATCAAATCGGGAAGACATCGATCGCCGTAATTCTTTGCATTGCTGACGACGAAACGATTCCTCAGGGAAAATGTAATCAAGTTCTCCCTCGCCAAAGAGAGGTCCAGAGTCGGTGATTTGACAGTCTTTTCTGATGGCGGAATTATTCGATGAAGAGAGTGAACGAAGGATGGATGAAGTTGAAATTCTTGGGATGATGATGCCCAAGGGATGTGTTTAATGGATCTTTTAGTCTGTGTCCCCACTTCTTGAGTCCATTAAGCCATTCCTTCGTGCGGAATGATATGTTCTTGATTAATTGGATTAGCATGATTGGTTCAGGGTAAGTCGTTCCTGATGTATCCGACACGATAGTTGTGGCGTCAAGTTGCTTTAAGAAATAAACTCTGGTTTCAAATTAAGATTCGAACACTTTCGCTTCTCCTTCCAATTAGTTTCATTTCGTTGATAGGGTTGATTATATAGAAACATTTATAATCTTCTTGTCTTTTATAACTTCATTGTATTGATATTGGAATATTAATAAACTGGATCATAAATATAGCTGTGATAGTATTTTTTTAAAAGTAATTAATAGTGAATTGAATAAGCGTTAAATTGAAAGAGTAAGCTTCACAATTACATGTTGTTTGAATTTTATTTATGATATAAGAAAGTTTTCAGTTTATAAGCAAAATAAGGTTTTAAAGATAGTTGATAAAACAAGAGTAATCAGCGGAGTTTTGGAAATTTTACTTTTTATATATTGTCTTCATTTACCTTTTACATCGAAAAGAAAAATATAATCTCGAACCGAGCCCCAGAATTTATCCCTTGGAGTCATCAATAGCAAGAAATAGAAATCCTCTGATAGATCTGCCGTGGACGGAGAGTTGTAATCCTAACAACAAAGGGGTGGCCGCCATTCACCTCCACGAAGCGTAAAAAACAATGTGTCCTTCAAAATTGACCGCTCGTCGGACAGCGAAAGGAACCAAAAAACCTTCACAATACTCAATCATACGGTCAACATGATGCAATGATGGCCGAAAAGGGTTCCCCCTGATGGAAGGAGCAAGATGCTTTGGATGGAATCTGTCAGTCGGTCATTTTTTTTTTTCTATTTGTCATCATTCAAACTATGTCAATTTTAATGCTTAGCCCCCATCTCTCTCTCTCTCTCTCTCTCTCTCTCTCTCTCTCTCTCTCTCTCTCTCTCTCTCTCTCTCTCTCTCTCCTCCATTTTTCGTTATGAAGGACTGTACATGTTTTCAGTTTATGACCACTAATAAATCTCCCTAACATATTGCCATAATATATGCAGAGACTGCTATTAAAACAATCTGTTTCTTAGTGTGCTTATGCAAAATTTATTGAATGTTGGTTACAGCTATTGGCATATTCCTTTTAGTAATTGCGGGCGATTTTAATTTGTGCAATTTGTTTTGATGTTTTTCCTGATAACTCTATCGTATTATTATTTTTTTCTAACGAGATTGATACATACATTTGTGTATTTATTTTGTTGCTGGAAGAGATATACATACATGCATGACTTCACTTCATGTATCAGCACGCGTGCTTTGCGTGCGCTACAGAGAGAGAGAGAGAGAGAGAGAGAGAGAGAGAGAGAGAGAGAGAGAGAGAGAGAGAGAGAGAGAGAGAGTGTGTGTTATGCAACGAGATAAATTTTTCATTTATGGACTGAAGAGTCCTTTGATATAGAAATTTTGTAACATAGCAATTAACCTCGTTTTCTTAGGTAACTTATGCTACTGTTATAACCGCTCGACAGTGCAGTGAAAGTACATCTGTCATGGTGAATGGTTGTATAAAACTTCCTCTGCATTTTTTGAAAATGAAACATTCTAGGTTTATAAAAATGAATTATCTTTAAACACTTTTAAATATAATAAAAGCTAGTAAATCCTAATTTAGTGGAAATAGTTTAGGTGCCGCAGCCTGGTGGTTGTTGAATAGCCTACCCAATGTTTTTTTTCTTCCTTTTTCCTTTTTTTTTTTTTATACGGATTTCTATTCTTCAGAAGGTGCTGGACTCAGATCAGTTTGATGCCACATTGGCAACATTGAGATATTAAACATGGTCGCCAATATGGTCTCGAATTATGTAAATATTGTGTTTGTCATTATTTTGCTAGAATATTATTAAAGGTAGTATCTGATAAGATTCATAAAGAAACAAATTGCATGTCAAAATGTTCATATATAATAACAAAACTAATTTTATTTGTAAAAAATAATATTTAAAGTGATCCCTGATATGGTTCTCACATGTTATTAATGAAATTTTGGCAATGAATACCTGAACGTCTACAACTGTTAGGGAAAATTTTCATTAGGTTATTTAAAATATTAAGTTTTCTTTTTCCCTGAAAATGTCTTATATCTACATGTCGGAGGATAGACAAAGTCTCCAATTTCCTCAGAATTCTCTTCATTATCATTACTGTCTTCGTCCAATTGTTATATTAGTTCCCAGATACACGACAAGCTCAGAAGACTGTACATGATAGCTGACTAGTTATAAAACACCACCGAGATGACAAGGTTCATTACCAGAGCATCCTTATTGAATAATCTACAGATTTTTATCTGGAGTTGATTTGGTACTGGAGGGAGTATTTACAGGGGGAAAGGGATCTTGATTATTCCTCTATTTGATAGCCATATTATGTAAGTTTAAGGATTAGAGGATTTGACTCCAACAATTGTTTCCAGATACACAATTGAATGCAAGCACGCTTCACGTTCTTTATGAATACGTCTGTGGTTGCTGGCATAGATTAAAGTGCTGATCGTGGTGATCTTTATTATCTTGCATGTTTTCCAATCAAACCTGATGATGAAAATCTACCAGAGGTATTTTCATCACACAGCACACGACAACAAACTTTTGCTACATTGATAATATCCCTAAAGTCTCTCTGTTCACCTAGCTCTTTCAGCACATGCCCCTTTAGTAGGATCTTGATAACTGTAGTCTTTCAAATTCCCCACATGTAGGCTGGCTGTTGTCACATCCAGTGAAAGCATGGGCCGTGAGTAAATATTCAATTGTGTTCCACTGTTTGATCACTCTGTCAGGAATGCTGTAGATGGATTTCTTTACAATTATCCTTCCATCACAACAGGAATGATGAGGGTGTTACTATGTTAATTATGGATCAGAAGGAAGAACAGATCAATTACAGTGTAAATAGCTTTGATTGAACACCCTCCTTCTGGTGCTTCAAATCAACATCTCATGTTGCCAAAATACCCATCCCCTGGAGCATATTTGAGCAGTCCTTTTTCAGTATTATGGAACCCTGCTGCCATGATTCGTGAAATTTTACTATCTGTTTATTTTAAAGGGTAATAACTTCATTAACATTCACTTGACGATGTTTCACCATCCGAGTAGCTTATGGTTGAAAAGGGCATCTTGATGTTCAACTGGACTCGAAGAATCATCAAAGATGACAGCTTTTCACAGTTTTTCCTCTTATAAGTCTTATCAGTATGCTTGCGAACGGCTGACTCCTCCTTGTATGAAACAACGTGTATCTGATTATAGTTTTATTTAATCTCGACAAAATCTTTATCAAGCTGGATGTAGCTGATGTACCAGATAATCGCCTGATGCCACATTACGTTCCTCTTTGATGAAAAATGTAAGGTCTTCCCTTGGTAGTTTCTTCAAGAATTCCAAATACAGTAGTTTAATTCCAATGACCTCATTTTATGACCATCCGTAAGCTATGACTTAATCAAATTTAAACTTGAATTTCTTACATTTGCATCCAAAGTTTAACTACCTAACAATTCTTAAATATATATATCACATGAATCATGTAATTGATAATTTATAGTATATTTGAAATAGACAAACAAAATATATAATGCCAAAGAACCAGACAATATATAATGCCATAGAACCAGGCAAGTATTATGATAACTAAACCGATTATTCTGTGATAAAAGGATATTGTGAAAATGAGGCCATATTGGTGGCCATCTTTAACATATTAAAATCCTTATGGATGCCAGTGTAGCACCATTCAGATCTCAATTCAGCACCCTCTAAATAGGTTAAATTAGGAAAGAAAGACCGGATTACACAACAGGATCATATAAAGAAATCTGTAAGGGACAGAACTATTCGAGCAAAAACCAAATACTGTGGTTTCAAGAGCATTCGTGTTCGGTTTTCATGTCAATATGTGAATGTACCAATGCCCCCAGAAATTTTGTGTTTTTTGAACATTTATGAACTTATACTAGTGTCTGAGTGAGTGTGCAAAGTGTAAGGTCACATATATACATATATATAAATATATATATATATATATATATATATATATATATATATATATACACACACATAAACATATATATACATATATATACACATATACATAAATATATACATACATATATATATGTATATATCAAAATTAATAAATATATATACATATATATATGTATAAATATATATATATACATATATATATATATATACATATATATATATATATATATACATAAATATATACATGCATATATATATGTATATATATACATATATATATATAAATACATAAATATATATACATATATATATATATATATATATATATATATATATATATATATATATATATATATGCACACACATATACAGTATATATATGCAAGGGTAATAATGCTTTGCTCAGCATTAAAACTATATACAATTTCTAGTTTCCAAATGACTTGTGTACTCCAGATGATTAATCACCCTAGTAGCATTTCATTCTTCAATAATGAATTTCTCTCTCTCTCTCTCTCTCTCTCTCTCTCTCTCTCTCTCTCTCTCTCTCTCTCTCTCTCTCTCTCTCTCTCTCTCTCTCTCTCTCTCTCTCTCTCTATATATATATATATATATATAATATATATATATATATATATATATATTTATTATATCTATATATATACAGTATATATACATATATATAAATGTATATATATGTATATATACACATATTTATACCTACATATATATTTATATATATGTACATGTATGTATATATATATATATATTTATATATGTATGTGTATATATATATATATATATATATATATATATATATATATATATATATATATATGTATTTATGTATGTATATGTATGTATGTATATGTATGTATATATTTATGTACGTATATATATGTATGTGTATACATATGTATGTATATATATACATATATATATACATATATATATATATATATATATATATATATATATATATATATATATATATACTGTATATATATACATACATACTGTATATATATACATACACACGTACACACACGTGACAGTAAAGCTGTGCATATGCATATACAATTACACATTCAAGAGATGTTAGTGTAGATCAGAAAGATTGTCACAGGTATTCACACTGAGGTATATAATTCTCAACTGAGAAACCAGGTTTCATCAAAGTCAGGTCTGCTTCAAGAAATTAAAATTTAAGAATCTTGCAGATATCTCCTCCCATAAATGCTTCGAGTTTATACATCCCATGTCCTATATAAATTATCAAAACATTTCTGTTATACAACTGGACTCTGACCTGTTTCTTTCTAATAAGTCATCCGAATGAACACATTTATTTGCATATGACGAATTGATAATGTGATTTAGTCATCTTGAACACATCTTAAACTTTTCTTATGTAGTACATAACTCTCTTAGAGGGTTTTACCTGTTTGACCAATATAAAATGTTTCACATGAATTAAATGCGATAAGATATACGTATCTTCTGGTACTGTCAGGAGAATTCTTTCTTAAATGTTACATTATCATTAAGATATTGAAACAATTGGGAATATCCTAATAAGTGTTAATACAGTATATGGCAGTACAAGTAAGTTTTTGTATTATTGTGGCCTCTATTTTTATTAATGTTTTTCCCCGTTATTAGGGCATCATCTAGGGTAATTCAAGTGTGTGTATAGCCCTAATCATAAGTACTTCATCATAAATATATTCGGGTCTGCAGACTCATAATGCTCCTAAACATGGAATTGAATATAAATTTCTTAACTTGATTACTTTGGGAAGACATGTGCATATACAGATTTGTTTAATTTTCTATTTGCACTAAACTTAAACCTATCATTAAATCTGTTTATACAGTGTGTCACCCCAAAAAAGGTAAGCTACAATTATTCTCCAGCTCTATAGTAAAATCTATTTATGGTACTAAGCCATTGGG
>NC_090757.1:41319794-41322294 GCF_036898095.1 Palaemon carinicauda | reverse complement strand
AGTTTTTATTGTTTATATAGGAAATATTTATTTCATTGTTACTGTTCTTAAAATATTTATTTTTCCTTGTTTTCTTTTCCTTACTGGGCTATTTTCCCTGTTGAGGCCCCTCGGTTTACAGCATCTTTCTTTTCCAGCTAGGGTTGTAGCTTAGCAAATAATAATAATAATAATAATAATAATAATAATAATTATAATAATATGCATATTCTTCACTATTACTTGAATTATGGATTCTATATATATGGATTGGTATGTAAAATGAGCAAATATTTGTCAACATATTTGTTTGTATATGTGTGTGCGTATGTGTGTGATTAACTTTGATTTTAATGTTGCCTTTAACCGTGTCTATTATTAGTACCTTATTTTCAGACTCAAAGAGATGGGATTTGTATGGGGTTTCTTAACATCATTATTGAATTTCTAGTTTATAGATTATAGAGTAATAGTTGTTGATGGGCACTATAGGAACTATAGGAATGTAATATCTGGTGTTGCTCAGGGTAATGTTCTTCTCTCATTAGTTTCCGTATTACATACCCATGATATTTGGTTTGGGCTTGAAAACAAGGCTTTGCACAATTAGATGATGCTGCTCTTTCTTTCACCAATTCCAATTCCTGAATCTAGATGTAGGTTTGCCGACTCCATTATTAGAGATCTAGCTAAAACTAGTGCATGGCTTTAAGCCTAAAGACCATTGCATTCCATTTAATACCAAGAAAACTGGGAGGAAATACTTCAATATGGTTGATGGATTTATGAATCTTTTTATTCTGAAAACCTCAATTGTTTCATGATTCCATTGTATGTTGTAAAAAACCCTTGATGACGTCATAGGATGAAACTGGTTAGGATTCGCTCAAACATTTTAAATGTTCCTTATGGTTTATTACTTCCAACCATCACGTGTTTCAGTGAGTTTTTAGTTCATACTTATATAAACTAATATATATATATATATATATATATATATATGTATATATATATATATATATATATATATATATATATATATATATATATATATCATATTATATATATATATATATATATATATTTCATATTTATAACTATATATGTATGTATATGTATGTATGTAAATTATAAACACACATATGTATATATGTAAATATTTGGATGTGTAAGTACATATACATTTATACACATATTTATGTATATATACGTATATAAATATGCTTATATATATATATATATATATATATATATATATATATATATATATATATATATATATATATATATATATATATATACATATATATATATACATAGAGTGTATATATATACAGATATATATATATATAATATATATATATATGTATATATATGTATATATAAATGTATATATATATATATATATATATATATATATATATATATATATAATTTTTTACACTATATATATAGGCTACATATGTGTATTTATATGTATGTATATATATATATATATATATATATATATATATATATATATATATATATATATATTCAAATAAGCCATATATATTTTTGATACAATAATGTCTGGATTCTCTTAACGACCTCGGGATCAGAGCCCCAGGCGAAATCACACAAAGACAAGAGCTTGGCTCCGGCCGGGAATCAAACCCTGGTCGGCAAGCTTGTACAGACAGTGGCCAAGTGGGTTAGTCACTGTCTGTACAAGCTTGCCGACCAGGGTTCGATTCCCGGCCGGAGCCAAGCTCTTGTCTTTGTGTGATTTCGCCTGGGGCTCTGATCCCGAGGTCGTTAAGAGAATCCAGACATTAATGTATCAAAAATATATATGGCTTATTTGAATATGAAAAACACGTAAAAATGTGCAAAATTTATCATATATATATATTTATATAAATATATTGATAAATATGAATATATATACATATATATCGGTATAAACGTGATATATATGAATACACATATACACACACTATATACTGTATATATATATATATATATATATATATATATATATATATATATTTATATATATTTATATATTATATATATTTATATATTATATATATATATATATATTATATATATTATATATGTATATATGTATGTATGTATATATATGTATATATATATGTATATATATAAATAAATAAATATATATACACACTTATATACATACAGCGTCTTGTTCCTAGGAATGATGAAAAACGGGGACTCCTAATCCTTATAGAATAGATATGGGACCTTAGGGCAGGAAAGATGCCATTGCATGAGATTACGAGGTAATAAACGGATTCGATTCAATGGAAAAAGGTCATGTATATTTTAGGATGATTATTTGTTCAGGTGTAAAATATTAACATATCATTTTGTTTTAAAATGAGTATTGGTATCCTCAAATTACGAATACTTACTTTTTATGAAGAATTATACTAAAAGCTTTCAATATTCTTATGTGTTTAGTTTAAGAAAAGCAAAGAATCTTTACCATTACCATTAGTTACAGCGATCCAAA
>NC_090757.1:41309794-41312294 GCF_036898095.1 Palaemon carinicauda | reverse complement strand
ATTCTTGTATGTATACCGGAAAAGTTATTGTCTTGACAAGCACTTTGAGTTTCATCATAGTCAAGTAATTGCTACGCTCTTCTTTTTAATAGTTGACACAAATAGTCTTGACCCCGTTCCTTACACTGGGCCCTCACTCGTTTCCTTTTGTCATTTTTTTTTTTCCGTTTCGCTTGAACTCGTCAGTTGCTCATAAAACCAAGTCCAATGTATCCTCCTGCTATTTAGCAATGGCTAGGCTCCGACCAACTCCCACTGGGGGTTTCGGAACACGAAGGTTCTAGGGAAACCTTATTCCACGTAGAAGTTCCTCGGTTTACTTGATTTCCGTTAACCCAAGTAGGTGGAGAGGAGCCTTGTTGTCACTGCGATACAATTCTGCCTACTTGACCTGCAAAGGTAAACGAGGAAATGTACCCTTTGTAGGAGAAAAAATATAATTAATGGGCAAATTAATTTGTGCTGATTGGTCAGGGGTTCAAATTTGACATTTTCCAGTGGAAGCTAGTGCTTCGTTTAACATATTTGGGTATAATCTTAAAATATTGATGATTACAAAAATAAATAAAAAAAATTTTGGTTAGTGGTTTAATTTAAACTACTTATGTTTTTCAGGTAAAATTTTTTAAAGATTGGGATTATTTGTTTTTCCTTATAAAGACATTTATCAGGTTACATTCGATAAAACTAATTCGGGAAAGGAAACAAAATAATTTAATTCTGCACGTCTTAGATTTTTTTTTCCATTTCGTTTAGAATAATAGGGAATGGATTTTTGCACAGATTGCATAATGGTGGTGTAGAGAAATTATCTGATAAAAACTAGAATGTGAAAATTGATTAGCTTATGACTTTTTATTTCTGTGAACCGTCGTGAACTTCTTTGATATTCATTTTAACGTTTCTTATATTCCTATTCAAATAGTACACCTGCTATTTCTTTTATTTCAATCTTTGCACTTCATTTTGGTTATTAAATATAACTCTGGGAAAAATAAATATCAGCAATAACATCGAATTATGAGGTTTGCGAACTTCTGAAAATATGTTGATCGATGCTGTTATCTGATATCTACAGTATACTTCGAACAACATATCCTATTCATTAGCTATATTATGACTACACACTTGAGACACCCTAATATATCAATAAAAATACAAAGTCTTTATGAATCACTTTCACTAAAATAAAGTCTCATCTTTTTCGTCCCGCATCGTTTTAGATGAGAGGAAATATACTCGAGTCACTCTTAGATGTCTAAAGAAATTGCTGAGAGAGAATATTACGTCCTTGCCTTCGTCAGCAACTCACCTTATGTATGCTACGTGTATCATTAAGGAAGCTGCTCACTGGTAATGATGTCATAGGTAGGAGCCTGGGCAGTGACCGTGACTCGGATTTCTTTATCTTGTAAAAAGAAAAAACTTAAGAAGCTATTGGCTTTTTCACAGTAAATTCACTGAAAAAAAAATAAAAAAAGACATCTTAGTACGTATCAACCAATTATTTCTTTGGTGATTTGGTTATTGTGAACAGAAGTCATAAGAAAATTGATTTTTCTTAAATCCTTCTGTTGGTTCACTGTACAAACATCATCGTTTGATATATTCTGGTATTCAAGTGACATTAAACAAAAAGACTACTCATTATGTTCTAACGCCGAACCAGGTGAATGTATGTAGCCACGCTCATTATTTTATTCTTTAATGCCGATAGTTGTTTTTTTTCCTTTATAAATATAATACATCGTCCAATTACGTTCAGACTAAATATATCCTTTTGAAGGGAGGCAACAGATTTCCTTTCTAATGAGAGGAAGTTAAATTTCAATCTTTGAAGTCTTAATCTTAACACCGTATGCTTGGGAACGCGCGATCTTTTATATGAATACAAATTAGAAATGTTAAACCATGGTTTAAAAAGAATATTTTAAATTCAAAAGCAAGAAAATGTATTCTCACTTCGGCGTAAGAATCATTAATAATACCATGATATAAGAGAAATTTATATGGTTGATAACCCTATTTTATGTGGATATTTAGCCAGAATAGTTGTCCCCACGATTTTTTAAGTGTCATCACTATATTAAATTTAGATACAAGAATTATTTTTTTTTTTCAGGAATAACACACTAAGACGTTAATTTGAGGATATATCTAATGTTGATCAAACAGATGCGTAATTTTCGATATGTACAAAAAATAAAATTTTGAATAAAAGACTTCAGAGATCACGGAACATTAAAAGTATAGAGAGTCTCTTGTATTGTAATGACATCTGATTTTTTTTTTTTCACGCCTTGAAATGTTTTGCCCACAACAGTTTTATGACAATCTTTCATTCCCTGTTGTTATTGTCAACTGTAAGTTATAGAATTGTCAATTTTGTAAAATGAATGGGAAGAAGAAAATACAGAATTTCGTTAGTTTGTTTTGGGTTGATATATACCCAAAATTAGAATGTTCAATTAAAGAGTGCTATCGAGTTGACATTTAATCA
>NC_090757.1:41277294-41299794 GCF_036898095.1 Palaemon carinicauda | reverse complement strand
GTTTTTTAATCTCAATTTTTCTTCCCGATTAGCCACTAATTTGACATCCGTGTCTTATTATCGAAGTCATCATCTCATCTCGTTTTTGAAATTTTGATCATCTCGTCTTTGAAATTTTGATCATCTCATTGGTTAAAGGGTATTTCGTCTATTTTATATGTGAGATAGCATTTTTATATCTGCATATCTCCAACAGTACTGTAAATTTAACCGTATTTATATATTTTGCATCCATAGTGGTTATTACATATAATTTTTCACATCTGTTAGTGTTCGTTAAATAAACATTTTGATGTTTTTAATAGCACAAGAAAAGAAGAGTTTTGATCTTGCAAATATGTAGCATTAATTGGTCAGATTCAAGGATACCTAATAACAGGAAAGTTTACATATACACTTAAAGAAAAACCGTAATTTTAATCTGATATTCAGCCGTATTTCAATAACAACAAGCGAATGTAATTTAACCCTACTTTGATCGTATGTTTTACTGGTTGGTGACCGTAATATCACTCTTACGTCAATAAATCCGTTTTTAAAACGGTAAAAATCTTGGAATAAATGTTGCCAGGCATTCACCGTTTTTTAATGCAAATTTTAAGTTTACCCAAAACAGAATACATGCTCATTATGAATTTGACGTCTTGTTTATCTCGCGTGAGACCAGGTATTTTCACCGTAAAGATGCTTGGACTCACATAAAGAGCAGGAATGTCATTTAGTATCCAATTCGAATTGATGAGTTTGAATTCAGAATGGAAGAACAGTGTTGTAATAGGTTAGTGTCAGTGGCATACTTCGTCTTGAGAAAATATTCAAGGGGTACCTTATGTTAACAGAGTGAAAGCGGAATTATTTAGTTTTCAAACTCCTTTGGTATACGAAGGATGGCCAAAAAAAAAAAAAAAAAAAGTATTTACCTCAGTTGGTATTAAGATAGACGATACTATTTGAGATGAAAAATCTTAGACCGCGGTAGTAAATATAAAAGTTCGTTTTAAACAAAATTGATTTTTTTGCTCGATATTTTTGTTAAAAATGAGACTTATGAAACAGTGATGTAGACTCAAGTTTGTTTTGAACTAAATTGAAAAGATTTTGTACGCTTGGAAAAATAGTTTTTTAAAAGGCGAGTAGCCTACTATGAGATTCAGGGCCTCTGTAACACGGTTTTTTTCGCAATAACTTTTTATCTATGAATTTCATAAATATAACGCTTCTTCAGAATGCACATTATATCTACACATAAATTTTGACTATATTCTGCATTACGTAGGTTGAATAAATTTGGTACTTATAATGTAAAAGTGACGTTTTTTGAAGATGGGCCAACTCATTCAGAGAAAAGGTTTCGAACGCACTCGTTACGTAACTTATGACGGCATTTCTTCCCTCTTTCTCGATCGATGATTGGCTATACGTACCGAAGGCTATACCTCTGCCAACAGTGACACAAAAGTTTAAATAAAAGCAAAGCAGTACACCTTTATGAACTCTGAAACCTCTTCACTGATAATTGTCATAATGAACAAACCAACAAAATATGTTAATAAATACAAAAACACTTCGATTATTAGTCTAACTCCCAAAATAAGTTTCCTAAGAAATTACAGTCTACTTTATAGGTCACAATCATAATGACAAGGTGTAGGGAATAGTTGGTAATTTTCAAAAACGTAGTAGACAAGCTTGATTTTATAACTGCTATATCCAAAGTCAAGCAATTTTTATTTATTGTCTATCTACCTACCTATTTACTGTAAAAAAAAAAAAAAAAAAAAAAAAAAAAAAAAAAAAAAAAAAAAAAAAAAAAAAAAAAATTACCGGTACCGTATTTTGTCTTTAAACCTTCACCAATAATCATCGTCAGAATGATGACTTCATGTGGCTCCACCCACTTTGGCCTCGTTATAATTCAGAATAACACTGAAGACTATCATGGGCATTGTTGGATCAGAAAATTTAAATTCTGGCTATAAAAACTCATTTCTCGAGTAGTTGTAAGAAGTGCTAAATGATCCTCTAGGATCCCAGGAGTTGGCCTAAACGTTTAATTCATGTATACTACTGTTGTGGCACTACTGCTACAGTAGTATTACTACGCTAGCACAGATACCCCACCCAAATTTATGTATCGTTCCGCCATTCATAAAGTCATTATGTTTTTTCATCACGCAATAAGCCATGGCCTACTCAGAAATTAAGTTGAACATTAGATGATAGGTTATTTCATTAAGCTGACAAATTATGGCAACTGGGTATGTTATTGCCGATGTTAAAGCTAAAGATAAAGTATGGTATCATTCTTTCATTGCATTATCATCGTTACTACTATTTGTTTTGCTTCATATAGTAATTATTTTAAAAGATAAATGAATTATGTTCACTTTACTTCTATAAATTCCCATTAGATGTACAAATAAAACTCCTAAAACTATTCATGATTTATTTACAAAATGCAGTCATGCCCAAAACATAGCCAACACGGTTGTACGGCCTAAGAAGAAGAAAAAAAAATATAACAGATGATCCGTTGGTCTGATGGAGAGTTTAGCACAAAATTCTTGTTTTAACAAAAATAGTTATATAAAGACTGTTTACATACAATCTCTCTTTTTCTGTCTCTCTTGGTGGCATAGTAAATAGTTAATGGAAATGTTCAAAAGCCTGAATGACATTACAAGTATTATAATCATGTTACGCTATATACAAATCAGGTCATAAACATTGGATTTAAACTAGAAACTGAATGATTACCTATTCAGGCTATAGTAAATATGGCCACGGGCTTTCTCTTGACTGTATAAAGTTGCAAGTCGTAAAAAAAATGCAGTTTTGCAACCACGGGGGCAATTCCAAATCCTGCTAGCCATTCTTGACTGGTATGGGTTCCAGAGCCCATGGAACAAGGTGAATGGGTGTCTGGTGGATGGGCGGGGCAAAATTTTGTCAAAAGGTGTTTACATTGCTTACGCAATGAATGTTTTCGACTCTTGGCTCGTTATCACTAGCCATGGCGTCGGCTAGATAATTTTTACTCTATAAAAATTAAAACTATCGGGTTTAGGTTATTGATAATGCTGACAAAATTTGTGTGTGGTTGTAAAATATACATATGTCAACTTTCAGCTACATCCGATGCATTGATAAGGAGCAAAGTCCAAAAAACCGTGTTACAGAGGTCCTGAATCTCATAGTAGTGCTTATAGATTAAAGAACTAAAGAGAGTGCATTTTTTTTTTCTGGAAAAAAAGTCAAGTTCTTTAGTGGACTATCTCGAGAGCATTAATACTCCAAGAATTTAATAGATCAGTTTTTGTGGAACAGATGGGAGGGAAAAAATCATGATTTTGTGACTCGGTATCATAGCCTCTGGTTTAAAAGACAAATGGTATTATCGGCTGCCCTTTTAACATAGCATAAGAGTAAGACGAATTAATATTTCAAGTTAAAAAGAAAAGAAAAAAAAGTGGACTTTTTTCTTTTTTGTCTTCTAAATGTTATAAGCTCTTATCTTTAGAAAGGCCAGATTGTGACATATACTAAAAATTGTAAAGACAGATGACACTGACACATTTTCCTTTTTGGAAAGTTCTGAAATATCGATATAAATTTATTATCAGGAGGCTGTGAGAATCACACCATTTAGGAAGAGGATTGCATCTTTCCAGAATGGATTTACACCTTTGAAGACTATACTTTTCCAAACTCTTAAGAAACAAAATGTATTTTGAGGAATTCCGGAACATTTTATGGAAGTAATGCTTTGATAAATAAAGTTATGCTTTGATTAATGAAGTACTGCTTTGATGAATGAAGTTATGCTTTGATTAATGAAGTACTGCTTTGATTAATGAAGGAAAATCATTGGTTTATTTTACATGAACGATTAGTATCTCAGGATCAGGGTTTAACCTTGAGCATGTAGCCATTACCTTACTTTTCAGTATCCTTGAATTTGAAGCAAGTAAAACCGAAATTTCTTTGAAAATATCATCAGCTGTGAAAGAATTACTTTAAACCATGAAAAATTTACATAAAAATAAGGTAATTACTATAAAAGTTTAAACCCTTCTCAGGACCTAAAATAATTAGAGGTACCTGGACGCTACAAAAAGATGATCAATCCGAGACAAAACCCTCACTCATTCAAGCAGCTCAATAATGCATAGGATCAAGACACTCACCTGCTGTTTAGTTATGTAGATGGGCCGATTAGCTATAATCCACGTAACTGTCTCATGGCAAGCGGGCATTGTCGTGGAACCATCGTATGTCATAAAGTAATTTGTATCTGGTAAGAGGTCGTGGATGCTCAAATGATGCAGTATGTGCGTGGTACCTGTAAGGGCATGGTTATTATTAGTCATGTTAGGTGTTAAATAAGGAATAACTATCAAGGAAGACACACACGCTCCTACAACCGAATGCAACTTCACCTAACGTAGCGTAATTGTAGATTGCACTTTGAATGTTCATTGTCGGTGAAGGGTTTTATTTTTAATTGTATATATCAATTTCCATCCCTAACAACAACAACAACAACAACAACAACAACAACAACAACAACAACAACAACAACAACAACAACAACAATAATAATAATAATAATAATAATTGAGGTAATGGTGGGGTGGTTGGCAAATTTTATGGTATGGGAGGAAAGTGGAGATTGATAAGAAATTATAAATGAATATCCGTTAGTATATAGTATGTGGGTGAAAGAGTGACTAGATCAGTGTAATATAGTTTTTCAACCGATAATGTATTTGTTTTCCTAACCGTTCAGTATCTGTATGGACGGAGTCTTGCGAAAAGGGAAAAGAAGTTAGATGTAGGTACAAAGTTGTGAAATAAGAATGTGTTATTGTTGGAGCGTGAACTTGTTGATAATTGTAGATGATACAGTAAAGGGTAGGAATATTGATGAGAATTTACTGAATCTGGTACGTTTTGAATATTTGTCAAAGGAGTAATTTAATTATAGATATGGCAATGAGTGAGGATGTGTTTAAATGGAAACCAGTAGCAATGAAAGTTGAAATCGTTCGTCTAAAAATGGAAGGACACGGTTAATTCTCGTATAATTACGGAAGTAAATATTATGGGTGCTAGTAGGATAACTTAAGTAAAGCTGGGGAGGTAGCAGGATGATTGCCAAAAATACGGAAGAGCTTTTGTGTCAATGGAAGCCTAATTTGGAATGCATAAAGAAATTTTTGACACTCCTAACTTTTATGGGAAGGGAGTTTGGATAAATGACTCAAACAAGAAGAAAGATTGCTGTTGTTCAGATGAAAAGCTTTGTGTAGTAATATGTTAAAAGAAAAAAATGTCGTGGTGAGATGTGTGGATATAACGAGAAGTAATAAAGGGTTAACGTGGTTGAGATGATTAATATTACTGTTTTGAGCGGTGCTGTGGAAAGAATAAAGGAACACAGGTGGTTGAAAGGATGAGAAGGAAAGTTGGAAAGTTCTGGATAGAATAAGTGGACATTTTATTGGATATGCAAGGCATCTATTATCATGAATCACTAGAGCGCGTGCAAAATAGTTAACGATGCAGTGACTGTTAGGGGTTAGACGCTCAATTGACTGTGTATGTATGTATGTATATATATATATATATATATATATATATATATATATATATATATATATATACACATATACACGATAGATGGAGGGATGGAGAATATATATATATTCTCCATCCATCCATCTATCGTATATACAGGGTGTGTGTGTGTATATATATATATATATATATATATATATATATATATATATATATATACACACAGTATATATATATATATATAAGTAATATATATATATATATATATATATATATATATATATGTATATATACGTATGTATATATATATATTTATATATATATATATTTATATAGTTATATATAAATATATATATATATATATATATATATATATATATATATATATATATATATATATTCTCCATCCATCCATCTATCTATCTATTGTGTATCTATTGTATGTATATATATATGTATATTTGTATATATATTTTTATATATGTATATTCATATATATATACATAAATATATACACACACAAACATATACACATCAACGGATATACATACTTACGTATTGAGATATGTACGTATGTATGCGTCTCGAAAATTATTCATGTGAACTTTAGATATAACAAATTTTGCTGAAAATCATGTTTATAATGAAGTCGAAAATGGAGGAAAATTTAACATTTCTTTATATTTGAAGCCATTCACTTTTTGGAGATTGTTCGTGTTGCTTCGTCTTTTGAATAAGGTTAACTTTCAATTGATCCCCTTAAGGTACTCTCTATGGATATAAATTATTATAGGTAAACCCACGTACCTAGACCGTGAGAACGCCCTTCACAGATGCAGATTACGGGACAAGACTTGTTGAAAGGGCCTTGAATTTGATATTCAAATTTATGTCCTTTTCTTTATGTACTTGAGAGTAATAATTTTCCGATAATGGCATGTCAATGATAACTTACAGCTGCTATCAGATTGTTAAATGATCTTGAGGAATTCAAACTTTTTGTAAATTCTTTTCGGCTGACATGTCTCGTTTTTTTAAGTTTATGTAGGATTATTGTATTCAAAGCGATGTTACGGATCTTTAAATATTTAATATTTCTTATTCATTACTTGTGTATACTGTAGTATACTTGCTTTTTCCTTATTTCCCTGTTGGTACCCTTAGGTTTTTAGCGTTCTAGTTTTCTAACCAAGGTAGTAGCTTGGCTATTGATAATAATAGTAACTATATTGTTTTTTTTTTTATATATTTTGAATTACCAAAACATTACAGAAACGCTGGAAATAAAATTTGCTTCAAAATGAAGTTAAAGCAGAAAGGTAATTATTATGTTAAGATCTGGATATAACCTTTATAGTAATAAGAGTAGCTTTTTGTATTGGATAAGAATCGGTGAATCTGTATATTTTATCCCAATTTCATCTGTTAACCACTCATAAGAATTACCTGTAATAGTTCCTCTATGAAACTGATTTTTAGACAATAGTTAACACGTTTCCCTTTTTTTTAAATATTAGTTTGATTTATTGTTATTTTATATATTTTAAGTTAAATGCAATGGCTATTAATCATCAGAATTATTTTTAAAACTTTAAATATACTAATTATTTTATGTATTTCTAATTTATCATTTTTGTAATTCACTGCTTTTGATTTGTGTGCATTTTCTCATACAGTTATATACTCGTTTCTTGTTTTTTTGTTCTTATTGTTAAAATCATTGCTAGAGATGGAGGATTGCTGATTTTCTGAAATTACCGTACACATGATTACAGTTAAATTGCAGTTCATCAACTGAAGTTGGGCTATCCCAATTAAGATTGGTTCACATCATGAAAATTTACATTTTGTTCTATGATATTAAAAAAGTATACTCAAAAGTAGTAGGTTGGCCAGGGCACCAGCTGCCC
Organism: Palaemon carinicauda; assembly: GCF_036898095.1. Lineage (NCBI taxonomy): Eukaryota > Metazoa > Arthropoda > Malacostraca > Decapoda > Palaemonidae > Palaemon > Palaemon carinicauda. The sequence goes on along the minus strand of NC_090757.1, from coordinate 41,292,304 downwards.
GTTGAGATGCTACCACTAGAGAGTTATGGGGTCCTTTGACTGGCCAGACAGTACTACATTGAATCCTTCTCTCTGGTTACGGTTCAATTTCCCTTTGCCTACTCATAAACCGAATAGTCTGGCCTATCCTTTACAGATTCTCCTCTGTCCTCATACACCTGACAACACTGAGATTACCAAACAATTCTTCTTCACCCAAGGGGTTAACTACTGCACTGTAATTGTTCAGTGGCTACTTTCCTCTTTGTAAGGGTAGAGGAGAGACTTTAGCTCTTCTAGGAGAAGGACACTCCAAAATCAAACCATTGTTCTCTTAGTCTCGGATAGTGCCATAGCCTCTGTACCATGGTCTTCCACTGTCTTGGATTAGAGTTCTCCTGCTTGAAGGTACACACGGACACTATTCTATCTAATTTCTCTTCCTCTTGTTTTTTTAAATTATTTAAAGTTTATATATGAAATATGTATTTTAATGTTGTTACTGTTCTTAAAATATTTAATTTTTCCTTGTTTCCTTTCCTCACTGGGCTAATTTCCCTGTTGGGGCCCCTGGGCTTATAGCATCCTGCTTTTCCAATTAGGGTTGTAGCTTAGCAATAAATAATAATAATAGTATTAGACAGTTCTAGATATGCATCCATATTGCTGAGAATAATCTCTTAACAATTATTGTGCAATTGTTGTGCATAGAAATACTGTTTCATTGTTTTCATCCATTCAAGCGGAAACGTGAAAAATGGAAAATAATCTTTTTAAAATTAGTGTGCATAAAAGTATTGAGGATGTTTCATTGTCTTTATTTAGCCATGAAATACGGTAAATGAACGAGTTTACTTATAAGTAATTTTTGTATTAGGATATTTTATGCTCATAAAGCGCCCATATTCGAATTCTTGTGAGAAGTCAAAGTTGAGTTGTAGAAACGGTAGTATAAATATAGTGATTTATATGAAGTTTTTGTTTTAATAATAGTGAATCAAAACTCTCACATCTTAATAGTTTCTTCATTTTTCTTTATTGTAGGATGCACAGTAAGGGACATTATTATCGGTTTGATAGTCCGACTGGTTTATTTACATGCTAAACCAAATAACCTTAGAATTATATACTATTTGTATGATTCTAAACATGGATTATGACAATAGGAAATATAAATACTAATGATTTTCTTAATCGGGTAGTTGAATACTAATGATTTTCCTAATCGGAGAGTTGAATCAGTAGAACTTCAAAAGTTCAAACTTGCAGCAAATGTTTATATGTTGAACAGGCTGGAACAGGTTTTTCTATAGTTTATATATGAAGTATCTTTTTTAATGTTTTTAAAATATTTAATTTATTTCCCTATTTCCTTTCCTCACCGGGCTATTTTTCCCTGTTGTAGCCCTTGGTCTTCTAGAATCTTGCTTTTTCAACTACGGTTGTAGCATAGCTAGTAATGATGATGATAATGAATCGGCATTTGTTATTCTCTCTTTCTCTCTGGCTTCGGTTGTTTATTATATCGGATAAGACAAGGACACTATTTTACCGGGAATGCGTAATACCGTGTTTCGTGCTAAGTAGCTAAAATCGATGTCGAGGTTCTTGACTTAATACAACGCTTGTTTGATCTTGCAGTTCAAGTTCATTGATTTTATACTTTTCAATTTATGCGTTTTTAGCGTATGTAGTAAAGATATGTACACAGGAGAATTTCAGTGTTTGCATAAAATCATTATTTCTAACGATTTGCTAGAAGGAATTATCAAAGTGAATGCAATATGCATTGAGTACATGAAGTACATATTGCCTGCAGCTCGTGTTGAAATATTGCAATGATGAACTGTTAACGCCCACTTACTTTTTTTTCTTTTTTTTTTCTTTAACTTACAAACTGTTGACCACCAAGAATGTCAGGTAGCGGTCAACAACCCTCTTAAAGACGTACTCTATTTGGTTACATCCAAAAGTAGTCAGCGATGGAAAGCATTGGACGAGTACGGTATGGAAATATATGTGACTATATATGTAGGGTCAAAGATGTAATGCTTATTATATTCAATATCGTCTTGGGTACAGACGCCGAGTAACTTCATATATCAATTTCTCCTTCAGTCTTTGTTACAAAGAAGTAACCAGAATTGATAAATCTATTCTTTTAATGGAATTCCTTTAATTTTGTGTGCCATTCTTAACAGCAAATAGGAAGGTCTTCTTATAAACCTAAAGAATTGTGCGTAACTATATTATTTTGCATTCAGACGTTACAGTACTGAAAGGTTCAATGCATGAATTTGATTAAATTTGTTTCCTTTAGGTTCATATACCATACACACTTTTTCTGAAGTTTTGTTCCATTGATGATATTATGCACTTGTAATACCAGTCTTCTCCAACCTGTGCTGCTTGGCTAACAATGACAATAACATTGATAATAACTGTCATTATAATAAGCCCCCCCCTCTCTCACTCTCTCACTCTCTCACTCTCTCTCTCTCTCTCTCTCTCTCTCTCTCTCTCTCTCTCTCTCTCTCTCTCTCTCTCTCTCAAGGCAACTGGCCCATTAGTTTAGTACATTCAGTAATAACAGAAATAACAGTGAGCGAGGAAAATCTATATGAAGCAAGCGGATTGATGTAAACGTTAAGGAAAGTTCTCAATGATTATAGTAATGATGTTGGATGGGGGAATTGTATAGTATGTAAGCTTATAGTTATAAACGACAAAAGTGAACATAATTCTAAATGTTGCAGTATTAAATGAGGAATATACTATAAGGTATGTTTGAGACACGTGGCTAGTGAATTTATGGCAAATGAATTGCCTTATAGGTCTCTGTCGAAACGATTTGTTAATTGATTATGGTGACATAATTCAAGTGGAGGTCCAAATTATCAGACATAATGACGAAAGAAAAAAATTCCTATTTATTAAAAAAGATTTGAAAGGCTTGCCGAAAAGAATGGCTTACTTAAATGGTAATTTTTGCATAAAACGTAATTTTGAAGGACCCATTTCACGAACTCCCTTTTAAAATTATAATCGCATTAAAGAGCAGAGGAGATAAATGGTGAAATATGCATATCCAAATTACATTTATGAAATATTGCGGAAAATGAATCCGGTTCCACCATGGGATTAACTCTGTGGGCCGTAAGCTCCTTAGGGCTGAATTGGGCTGACCCTTTGTAAGGTATGCCCCTTTCAAACTATTTTATTGACACTGACAGTCATTCAAACAAACAGAATAGAAAAAGGGGAATTTCCGTCTGTTAGTGTCTCTACTTATCTTCACGGATAGGAGAGAAAAGAGAAATTTTTTTGCACAAATTGTGGTGATGTATATATATATATATATATATATATATATATATATATATATATATATATATATATATATATATATATGTAGAATATTTATATTGTATATAGCCTATATTATTTATAGTATGATAGTATGCTCATTCTAAAGAGACTAGAGAGAAAGATTGTTGAAAAGCTTTGAGATGAACAAGCAGGATTTAGAAAAGGTAGAAGTTGTACTGACCAAATTTTCATTTTAAGATATGTGGTACAGGAATGTGTAGAATATAGAAATCTACTTTTGATGGTATTTGTAGACTGCGAAAAAGCCTTTGATAGTGTGCACCGGCCAATTTTGTGGAGAGTCCTGAGTTATTATGGAGTTCCTTTTAAAATATATAAATTTGTTCAAGTCTGTTTATGAGCATACCAAGTACAAAGTTAATGTTAATGAAGTCCTATCGAATGAATTTCCAGTGAACTGTGGAGTACTCCAAGGGAATGTGTTGTCGTCTATGTTGTTTTTCCTCCTTATGGATTTTTAAATGCATAGAACAGTCGAGGATGGTGGAGAAGTATTGGACTGGATTGGTAACAGGAAATTAGCTGACCTAGGGTATGCTGATGACGATGTTCTTGTTAGAACAGCAAAGGACTTACAAAGCTTACTTACCAGAATGCATGAAATATCACATAATGGTGGGCTCAAGATAGATAGAAGAAAGACAAAGATGAGAAGAACAGAATTATGCAGTGGAAGATGAAAATTAGTGGAGGGAGAAACGATTAATGAGGTTGAATTGTTTGAATATTTAGGAAATGTGATCTTTGATACAGGATCTTGAGAATTTGAGTTTAATGAAAGATTGAAATAAAGCAAATCAGACAATGGCTAGGTCGAGTAAAATTTGGAAATCAAATTGTCAGTGAGTCCTTTGACAATGGATAGCTGAAGACAAATCACAACAAGTCTCAGCCATAATTATAACTAATATAGCTACTTCATAATTCAGTGTAAAGAATTCTTCAACCTCTCTCCCATAAATGTATACTTGATATTACAGAATAGTGTGCCTGAATGTACTCTTATGCACGATATCTCTAATCCAAGACACTGGAAGATCATGGTACAGAAGATATGGCACTACCCAAGACTAGAGAACAATGGTTTGATTTTGGAGTGTCCTTCACCTAGAAGAGCTGCTTACCATAGCTAAAGAGTCTTTTTCCCTTACCATGAGGAAAGTAGCCAAAGTTCAACACTTACGAGGTTGTTATTGCCCATGTGGAGCACACACACCAGCTAACACTTTTTTATTCATGACTAAATAAGTGTTATTTTGTACATTATGTATGAGAGAGAGAGAGAGAGAGAGAGAGAGAGAGAGAGAGAGAGAGAGAGAGAAGGAGAGAGAGAGAGGCCCAACATACATTCAGTATTCATATTAACCTTGCATGAAAACGTGTTTTCATATTTCAACTGACACCGCCCCGGATCAAATTGTGGTAGGGGTCAATCCAATATTTTGCGAGTTCCCTAATCTCATGCTATTTGTCCTTGTCAGGTAGAGTTTCATGATTATTGAAATAATGGTCCCATTCCATAATACAGGGCAAATGATTGAAGAATGCGTAAGTATTTTAACACCATATTTCAGTTTTTTTTTACGCATCATTCCATTGTTTGTTACTTTGATTTTTTTCATATTTTGTCTAAAGGTAATTCCTCTTTTGAAATTTGGATTTCAGATGAGGTAGACACGTACTTATATATACACAGTATATATATATATATATATATATATATATATATATATATATACAGTATATATATATATATATATATATATATATATATATATATATATATATATATATATTTATAATATACAGTATATTAACTTGTTTATTATATGTGTATATATATAAATATATATATAAATGATGATATACAGTATCTTAACTTGTATATTGTGTGTGTATATATATACATATATATATATATATATATATATATATATACATATATATATATATATATATATATATATATATATACATATATATATATATATATATATATATATATATAATATACAGTGTATTAACTTGATGTATATTATATATATGTATATATATAAATATATATATATATATATATATATTATATATATATATATATATATATATATATATATATATATGATAATATACAGTATCTTAACCTTATGTATATTATGTGTATGTATGTGTGTATATATACATATATATATATATATATATATATATATATATAATATACAGTGTATTAACTTGATGTATATTATATATATATATGTATATATATACACAGTATATATTATATATACATATATATGTATATATATAAAATAGATATACAGTATATATATATTCATATATACAACTATGTATATCTATATCTATATATATATATATATATATATATATATATATATATATATATATTATATATATATATATATATATATATATATATATATATATATATTTATATATATATATATATATATATATATATATATATATATATATATATATATATATATATATATATATATATATATATATATATATATATATATATATATATATATATATATATATATATAAATGCACACACACGGGTGTATGCGTTTTATTCTGTTATTCTTCTCATTATCAATGTTTTTTACCGGTTCCATGTACAGGCTGCAAAGGGATATATCTCCAGCTTCCAAATACTGCATTATTTATTATTGTGCTGCTGATCTGAGTTTTAGGGTCACCGCCTTCACCTCTCTCTCTCTCTCTCTCTCTCTCTCTCTCTCTCTCTCTCTCTCTCTCTCTCTCTCTCTCTCTCTGCATACTAAATCTATAAATATGAACTGTAGAATTGAGTTTTGTTATTTGAAAGATTTTTCTATTTATTCGAAAAGCACATTTTAAGATGTGTATTTTTCATGTATTTACTTTGTTTTTGTGCTTTTTGTGTAATGTCTTGGTGTTTACACGAACCTTTTTTTTTTCTTTTATTTATATATTTAGTAACAGCAAAATCGATGTTTGTGCTAATGTTTTTTTTTTTTTTTCTGAATATTTCTTGAGCATGTGAAGTTTGTTATTTCACAATGTAATTTTTGCGCATTTTACACAGGGTTTGAGTATTTTCATTTGGATATTCAAATAGGGCACATTTATTGAACTGAAATAATTGCGAACGCCTTATGTTAAAGGGGAAATACTTATTTTTCTAGTGAATAATATTGGGTAAAGGCTAGAAATGTAGACCAACTCGCAAAATAACGCTTCTTATATCGTTAAAGTTTTTTATAGTTTAAATAGGAAATATTTATTTTGATATTGTTACTATTCTTAAAATATTTTATTTTTCCTTATTTCCTTTCCTCACTGGGCTGTTTTCCCTGTTGGGGCCCCTGGGCTTATAGCATCCTGCTTTTCCAACTAGGGTTGTAGCTTAGCTTTTAATAATAATAATAATAATAATAATAATAATAATAATAATAATAAAAAGTTAATTACCCAATTATAATACCATCCATTTAACGTTTAAACACGCTTCCCTATTTTATAATTATCATCTCCAGGAATCTGTCATATCAAACGTTTTGTTCTGGCCAAAGAAGTAAAGCTGTTGCCTTTCCAACGTTGAAATGCTTAAACGTTTGCTATGCGAAAGGAGGAGTAAAAATCACTTGATACCATGAAATAAAACATTGGAAACCACCTTATAAAGGGAGATGTTGTATTCTATTCGTTTTGGAGGTGATGTACATGTTTTTCCAACTAGGGTTGTAGCTTAGCTAATAATAACTATAATAATGATAATAATTATAAAAAATATAATAATTATAATAATTATAATTATTATAATTATTATAATTTATATAATTGTAATTATTATTAGCTAAGCTACAACCCTAGTTGGAAAAGCAAGATGTTATAAACCCAAGGGCTCCAACAGGAAAAAATAGCCCATTGAGGAAAGGAAATAAGGAAATTAATAAACGATATGAGAGAACAAAGAGTTGAATGTGATGGTCGATTCGGAATCGTTTAAGGCCACAATTTTTCATGCATATCATGTCTGACGTTTCAGTGTTTGGATTGTTTGCTTTTATTTTTAATAGTTTTTTGTATACATCTATGAAATAGATGTATTGTTTTCTTCTCTATATGGATAATAGCAAACATTATTTCTGGCTTATAAGACGATTAACATTTTTATTGCTCACTTCAAAGTACTTTGAACTAAACTTCCTCTTTTTTTTTCTTTTACGCAAGAGTTCATGCCTGGCCTGAAGGGTTAGGCAATCTAAAACAACAATAACTTTGAAGTGATTGTTTCTCTTTAATGCAATGCTGGAGACACTTCTAATAACGATCAAACTTCTCATGAATCCATAAAGGGTTTTGGTTGAAATTTCATTCCTTCTCCTGTTTTAGAAGTTCCTATGAAAAAGGTCTTACAGTTTAGTATAATTTTTTTTCCTCAAATAAGAAAACGTAGAATGCCAGCCTAAAACCGCAACTGTTTCTACTCCACTACAGGACAAAGGCCTAAGACAGTCAATTCACATTTGGGGTTGGCCAGTTTTCATCACGATGCAGGCCACTGCGTGCTGATAATAGATAGAAAATTTCGTCTGATTGCTCACAGCAAACCAACCTATTATGGGTGGCCATGACTAGTACAGCTTTGAGGATCATGGGCATACGAAAACCTTTTCATCACGTTAATGTATCCAGGCTCAGAAAAGGATATTTTATTTATTATTATTATTATTATTTTATTATTATTATTATTATTATTATATATATATATATATATATATATATATATATATATATATATATACATGTTATATAATTTTCGTATAAATATCTTAATCTTCCGGGTTCTTTGCTGCTACGTCATCTTAAGCTAGTATCCTGACTAGGCATATGGTTTCTTTGTCATTGAATTATTTTTATTTTTTTTTCTCTAGTTGAATTAAATATCTTCGGATATCAACAAGTACAGTCTCTCTGTAGACTCTACTAATATATTGATGATGTTAGAATCAAATTCTACTATGTTAGTGGTACCTCCACTTGAAAACACCAAGTTAGATTTGTTTGCATTACAGTGCAATTTTCTTCATTTCAAATATCTTCCGACATTTAACTGTTCACATTCATGTCCGATTTCGGCCATCTACTTCAAGAGTGTCAGCCTTCATCAGCCAGCAGAGAAAAATCGTCTCTACTCAATAAGCGAAACAATGTGCCTTTTTAAAACAAATTGTGAATGCCGGGGGGTTGGGGGTATTTCGCTTTGCATAAGCTCTAAAGAAACTTCAGCTCTCATTTGATTTAATAGAAATAGTCCTGATGAAAGTAATGAATGCTCTCACGGCGCTGGAGAGAGCAGCATGAATGGAAGCTGCATTTAAAAAAAAAAATCATGATCACTTGTCTTCCTCCACATGAAAATTTAGTTTTTCGTGCTTTTGTTAAATTTTTTTCCCATCCTACTTGAACAAATTCACCGAGAAATCATATTTTTTTTTTCTTTTAACTCTCTAATATAGTTGAACTTCATATGGGTACATTTGGGGGTTCTTTGTTAAGAGATATTAAAATAGTATTTTATAAATGAAATATTCAATCAATTTCATTACTTACAAGTTATTAGAAATTTAGTTTTATATATGAATGTGAGCCAGGACCGTCTGAATAAAAAAAAAACAAGTTGAGTATCGCTGATCGTAGCACATAAGCTTGGCTCATCAAGACCTCTAATTATAGATTATTTTTTATTTTTCTGTTTCCTCTACGCACTTGGCTGGTTTCCTTGTTATAGCTCCTGTGCTAGGAACATTATGCTTCTAAAATTAGGGTTGCACCTGAGCTAATGATATTGCTACCAGAGAGTAGGAACGTCTAAGTTTTGACTTTAACCCTATGCTAACTGTTCGCAGAAAATGGCTTCATTCCAATGCCTTTGGATAACGTTATACGATCATTAAAGCGTCACTTTATAAATGAATGTATCCACTATTGAGATTACCATCATCATGTTATTGAAGAGGTAAATATACATACACTTCTGAGAACATATTCTTAAACACCAACTTTCATCTTTACATCGTGCAAGAATGCTTTTCAGAAGAAGTTTTGGTATTTACTCTTGAAATACTTTCCTTTTAATGTAATATTTACTTTGTGTTTTAATACGAGACAAACTCTTAGATATTTCAACGGGAAATCATAAGAAGTTCCACGCACAATAAATTTTGTAGAAACTAATAAATATTATAGAAACTCATTTGAGCAGAGTTTTTTTTTTTTTTTATAGCTTTTCGAACCACGTAATATGACACACCTCCCATGCGTGATGGGTCAATGGAGGTGTGGCCCAGCACAACTGAAATCGAATTTCAGAAAAGATATGATGAGAGTTTGAATCTTGTTAAGATATGTCATGCTGTGCCGAGCTATTTCCTTCCCTATATTAATGCTGAAAGACGAGCAGCATATCCGCTCTGTAATGATGAAACAGACAAGACAAAGTTATTCACATAATGCGTTTTTGAGCGTGATTGTGATATTGAATGTATGTACAAACAAAAACGTATCTAAAGCATGTATGAATTTTTATATTTTGTTAATTACCACCATTTCACCTTAGGAGAAAGGTTTAGTTATTTAAAGGTCGCTCATGAATGGCAGAGGCAAGGGACAGTAACATTGCCCTATCATGCAGGACAAAGCCATAGAGACTGATCATATTACATATGATCAGTGCCAAAGCCCCCTCTACAAAGCTAGGACCAAGGAGGGCCAGGCAATGGCTGCTGATGACTCAGCAGGTAGACCTATAGTCTCAAAACCTCGCATTCTTAGCTCACCAGGACGGTGAGGTTGCAACGACCAAAGGAACTCACGAGTTTGAGCGGGACTCTTTTAACTCCAGTCTGATGATCACCAGGCAAGGACGCTACCATCAGGCCAACATTTGCTGATATATTAAAATGTTTATTTTCCGGTGGCAAGATACCTCTTAACATAAGCCTACACATTTATAGGTTTTTGTTCCTGGACGTTTTTTAAGTAATTCATTAGTGAGTAATTAAAAAGAGTATCGGCACCAGCACAAATTCTCCAAAACGGCATTTAAAAGGACATTTCCTTTTACGCTGATTGCAAAGGAAAAAATTCTAGAATTTAACGAATTCAAAGAAAGAACATATTTCTCCCCAAACCATTAGGTTCGGATATTTATTCTTTTATAGTGTGATATGAGATTCAAGGTGGAAAAAAGAGGAAGAAAAAAAAAGAGGTTAGCATTTGGTGATCGTTAGTGTGAGAAAAAAAAGAGGACCTGTATAAAAAGTTTTCTTTCATGTTTAGTTGGTGAAATGCTGCCCATTATTTTGACAGGTCGCCAAGGTGATTTCTTTCTTTCTTTAGAGAGAGAGAGAGAGAGAGAGAGAGAGAGAGAGAGAGAGAGAGAGAGAGAGAGAGAGAGAGAGAGAGCATTTTCCGGTATTCATGAAAGACTGAATCTCGTTACCTAAATTAATGTGGATCAGACGATAGGTGGTCGGGAGAAAAGAGGTGGGAAAATCTGAGGAGGGGGAGGAGGAGGAGGACGAGGAGAAGAAGAAGAAGAAGAAGAAGAAGAAGAAGAAGAAGGAGGAGGAGGGAAATAATCGTAAGAAGTAAGAGAATTTAATACTGGCAAATTCGACCGAATTTGATGAAGTTGCTCATGCTGTTGGGATTTTTTATTTAACTTTTATAGTTGTTATTACTGAATCATTAGAACCTTTACACACACACACACACACATATATATATATATTATATATATATATATATATATATATATATATATATATATATATATATATATATATATATATATATATAAATGAAATAAACCCAGAATCTATAAAAAAGGAAATTAATTTGACTTTTTGAAGGGAGCATCTCCCTTCCTCTTCAGAAATCAAATAGTTACACATTTTTTAAAAAGAGGTACAAAGAGGCTCGTTAGAATTAGAATACCCGTTACAGTCTCAGCAAAAATTAGCAACGTTCATGGTGGTTTGTTTACATCGTTCAACAATTCCTTAACAATAGTTATATTGTTTTTGACAATATTATTTAAAAACAAATGTTATTTAGAATTACTTTGATAAATATAAAAATTCTAAGAATTTTGAATTGAAACTGCTTCAACTAGGTTTCGTTTTTGTATCAGGCATTGATATCAATTCGGCCATATTCTTAAAATCTATTGGAGGATTTTCCCTGGTCATGTGTTTAAAACAGCGCCATTTTCATTTCCTCTTCTAATGGAATCTATTTTCTTTTTTCTTTTTTAGATGTTATCAGAATATCATTTACTTTAGTTTTCTCTCTTATCCACGTTGCTCTTTTTCTGTCTCTTGGTGTTATCCCATAATTATTTATTAAATAACTCTTTCAGTTGTATGTCAGTACGCCTGAAAACTTCAAATCATTCTTTCATTCTTTGAGTTGTAATTATTTTATGTTCTTTTAGTAAGACTTCCATTTTCTGATGCTCAAGTTAAAACTGGTTGGAACATTTTGATTGAATACGTTTTTTGGAAACATGTCATCTAAAAATCTAAAGTTGTTAAGGTAATTCCCATTAATGTTAATTCCTACATTTCCCCAATTCTTAAAAATCTCTTCTGACATGCTGTGAATAGTTTAGGAGAGAGGGGGTCTCCCTGTCTAATTCATTTCTCAATCGTAATTTTCTCCTTATATCTAGTTATAGGATTGCTGTACTTCCTGTATAGATTTCTTCAAATCTCCTAACATAACTCATATATATCTTGTCCTTGAAGGGTTTTCATTACTGCTTTGATTTTGACAGAATCAAAAGTTTTTTCTTTGTCTATAAATGCCATACATAGTGGATTGTCATATTTTGTTGATTTTTCCATTAGCTGGTTAATTACATGGATATGGTCAGTTGTTGAATATCCACTTCAAAAGCCTGCCTACTCTCTTGGTTGATTCGTCTAGATATCTTTCTATTCTGTCTGGTATGATCTTTGTAAATATTTTATATATAACGGAGTGTAAACTTATTGGGCGGTCATTTTTTAGGTCTTTAGTTTCTCCCTTTTTGTAACTTATTATAATGATTTCCCACTTTTTATGACTTAATATAATAAAGTTTTTCCAAGCTGTAGACATTCTTGCAGACATGAGGTGTACAGTTCAGCCAGCTTTACGAGTATGAAATCTCCTCCATTTATTTTTAAATCAATTGTTATTATTATAATTATTATTATTACTAGCTAAGCTACAACCCTAGTTAGAAAAGCAAGATGCTATAAGCTCAAGGGCTCCAACAGGGAAAAATAGCCCGGTGGGGAAAGGAAATAAGGAAATAAATAAATGATGAGAATAAACTAACAATATATCATTCTAAAAACAGTAACAGCGTCAAAACAGATATGTCCTATATAAACTATTAACAACGTCAAAAAACAGATATGTCATATATAAACAATAAAGACTCATGTCAGCATGGTCAACATTAAAACATTTGCTCCACCTTTGAACTTTTGAAGTTCTACTTCTTCTTCTGCTGCTTTGCCCCTCTTCATGCCTTTTACTGCTTTCTTTACTTCTACCTCTGGGTTTGGTACAGTCTCAAGTGTTTCATTATTTCTATTGGCAAAGTCATTCATTATATCACTATTATATAACATTTAGAAATCCTCTGCAATTTTTATCACTCCATCTATATTGTTGATATTTCCATTTTCATCCTTTAAAGCAAACATCTGTTTGTACCCTGTTCAAAGTAGTCTTTTCACCAATTTGATGCTTCTTACTTTCTTTAGTGTTTCCAAAATTTTGGGCAAATGGGTTCATGATTATCTTGGGTTTTTAGTTTGTTTATTGTTTTGGATAGTTCTGGTAATTTTATTTTATCTCTAAGGTTTTACCCTCCTTTCTTTATTAGGTTTTGGGTCTTTTCTGATAGTTTTCCTTGATCATATTTAGGAACCTCACCTATATCTTTTACCGATTCCAATACAAACCAAAATCATCAGATTTTTCTCTTATTACAGGAGTGTTTTTATTTCTTGAAAGTTAGTTTATTTTTCTTTCCTTAGATCTCACCCTTCTATGATCGCTTGACTTCTAACTTGTTGAACTCTGTTACATCTTTTAACTAAATTGATTTTTTCACTGAGAATAAAATATATTTAATTTTGCGTTTCTTCATTTCAGTTTCTCCATGTCCATTTTCTATGTTTCTTTTTATAAAAGGTGTTTTTGAGTTTAAAATTGATTTTTATCAGTAACTTCTACAAGCATGTCTGCCTACTCTAAATTCACCTACGGAAGATCTCCTCTCTTCTTTTGATCTACTGTAGCGGTGAAATCACCCAAAACAAATGTAAATTGAGTCATGATTTTTTTTAGATATCTCCAGAACCTCATAAAAAGCTTCTATTTTTAATGTATGGGATGATGTTGGTGTATACGTGTGAATGATTTTCAATTTAGACTTCTTATTTAGTTTGATAAATAATCTTGCAATTCTATCACTACTACCACTACAAATTTCTTCTGCATTAAGTGCAAGATTTTTATTGATAAAAAAACCCACTCCATTTCTTCGTTCCTTTCATGTTCTCCTAAGCAATATATATGGCCCTCTTTTAACTCTAGATTCCCAAGTTGTTCTAATTTCACCCAATCCTATTATATCCCATTTATTTATTTCAGCTTTTCTATTTCCACAGCAAGATCATTCTCCCTATACAGGGTCCTCACGTTGTATGTTGTAAGGTTCAGTTGCCAAAGGTGGCCCATTCTAGTCAGAGTTTTTTAGCACCACAGCAGAGTGGGATGTAACTGCTCGCCATCTTGGGCAGTTGTTCCACTGACGCTGGGGACTGGGACCGAGACAAGAGTTGTGATATACATGTCTGGGTTTTCATGACCATGCTAGACACTGTGGGTTGGTGACTAACTTTGTATGAGTGGCCCTTAATAGTACACTATAGCTATGCCGATCATTGCGATGCGTAAACCCTTTCACCTCGTTAAGGTATCTCCATATATATGGTTTTGTCAAGATGTGTTGTTGTTTTCCTTATACGATCAAATATACTTGTGAATATTGCATATATTATACGCATACTACGTAATATATATTGCCAAGTTTAAAATATATTATGATTGTACAATATATAGGATAAGATATAATTATGTACATCTCAATTATATCATTCATCTTTTTTCCCATATCCGGGACATGTCTAAATTACGTCAGGCCTTTTTGTTTTTAGCCAATATTTTTGAATGACGTTACAGGGTGACTTTACAAGTGACATCCCCTCTCTTCACCGTTGTCATCGCTATTCCAATTACCCTATCCCCATTTTATTTTATGGCATCAGCGTCAAGATATCCTCTCACGTTTCTAAAATCCTTATTTAGAACATTTATTTATTCTATATTATTTGCTAGTTAATCATTTTATATAACTTGCGGTAGTTCATACATGGATTACCTTCATCAATGAAATAGAGTACTTTTTTCCTTTTTGTCTTGTTGGGATTTTCCCCTCATAATTTACAAGTATATGGTTCGAACTATTATAAGTCGTCTGGAGGTTTAAGGGTGCCTCTTCAGT
>NC_090757.1:41264794-41272294 GCF_036898095.1 Palaemon carinicauda | reverse complement strand
TTTATTTTTTCTTATTTTTATTTTCATTTTTTTTTTTTTTTTTTTTACATTTTTCTTAGTTTTTTCTTTTTATTTAATAATCATACCGTAGTCTTCCATTTGCCAGGCGATGATTTTACCTATATTACTGATGTTCTAGCAACACAAAAAAAAAAAGGATTTGGGTAGGATGTATAATGAGAATGACAGATAATAGATAGAGAAGAAGAATAACAGAATGGGTTTCTAGGGTTTGCAAACGAAGCAGGGAAAGGAAGAAAAGACAATGAATTTGATGAGCTGAGAAAAATAACAGTATTGACTGGCATAGACCATAAACACAAGGGAGTGGTAGGAAATATCGGAGGCCTATGTCCTGCAGTGGACTAGCAACGGCTGATGATGAATGATGTTGATATTAGAGATATTAAAAGAGTTTTCATATAGGAAAGATGAATTATTTTAGTACAGCTATAATTTTGTCTTTAAATGTTTTGGGGGGATTTTGTTATGAAAGAGAGAGAGAGAGAGAGAGAGAGAGAGAGAGAGAGAGAGAGAGAGAGAGAGAGAGAGAGAGAGAGAGAGAGAGAGAGAGAATTTTCATTCAACTGTAATTAGTAAATACTCATGTATTTTGTAAGGAAGGTAGATAAGTGAAATTAATTATACGCTAAAGTATACGCTAAAGTGCTCACTTAAAAGAAAATGTTATATGAGAAGAGCGTGGAACTTACATTCCAAGTTAATGATACAACATATGATTATAATAGGAATTAATCAAAGCTGGCAGTGGTAGATAGAGTAATGGACACGTAAAATGGAAACACTAATTGGGCAAAATCAAGAAAAATTTTGAGTACTTATGAAATTATATCACTGGCATTAGAAACGATTTTCAATCTTATTACACTGTTTGGTAATTATTTGGTTCTGTGGTTAAGGGTACCTTGAAAGAATGATAATTAAATGATTGATTGATTTCAGGGTTCTGTGGCGAAAAATTAATCCTTACCGATCAAATTTCTTTAGTAATGTGAAACATATATGAAAATAGGATGGTATTTCAGAAATATGTCCTATAACCTGTTTATTTTGCATTTTAATATATAGTTATTTCATTTAAAAGGAAAACAGGTGACCGAATTGTTTTTCACTACTGATAAAAGCTGGTGATGGGTTAATTTTTATAATTTTACACCTTGACACACAATGCATATCACTGCAAATTCATAAATGTTTAAAGTCAATGCGGGTCTAATTATTTGAATGTGTGTGAGGATGAGTGAAACTTACCAACGTATACAATGTTTTCAACTCCTTCGGTAATATGGCCAAGGGCCTGGTTGGATCGCTCACCGATCTGCAAGTAGATGAAGAGAAAAGTATGTCAATTAAATCGTAAATATCATATATAAATCATGTATCAACTTCATTTCGATTTTATCAAAACAAAGAAATAAATTAAGTTGTTGTTTTCTATTCTACAGATATTCAGTTTGATTTGGTAGATCCTGTTGGTATGATATATTTACAGAACATTGAAAGATCCCTTTTTCAGTCCCGTACATTTTCTGAAGGCAAAAATACAAGAGGAAAGTAAAATTCCGCATACACATGCACGCCTGTCTAATATTTTCCTTTTAATATATAACCAAAAATACATTCTGCATATTCTGGAATGTCTGTTAATAGAATCCTCCAATAAAATTAGTATATAATAATTTTGAAAGCAACGTAGTGGCTAGAATTGAGACTGATGCCGTGATTTTTATTTTGTCTTTTACGTGCATTAACAGGATCTTCATACACACACACACTAACTGATAAGTATGTTTTGAAAGGATAAAAAAAATTCATACTCTCGAAAGAGTTCTATTTTATAACTCGAGATTATTTAGGATGTAACTTTATTTTATAAATGGTAAGAAATGACATTCAAGGGAAGCTGTCATATTAACGTCTTTGGAATTGAATTGCCGTAGACTGGATGTAAGATTTAATCTAGAAACCTCAGAATATGATACTTACAAGGAAGCATAAGAAGGTAAAATAAAAGAAAAACACTATTCCCTATTTGATTTTTCGGCTGAATTCAATATACATTGCAGTAATATCCCTATGCGATGAATGTATACGAACGTAAATAGTATGGCATATCACCATGCGTATATATTATTTTTACCTACTTTGATTCATCCAAAATAAAAATGCTTTCCGAAATAACCTGAGAAAATTATATATGGCTTAGTCTGGCAACGTATCCACAGTTATTTAAAGATAAATTCTTATAAATTGGAAAGCCTGATTTGTAAAATTTAGTTCTTTGGCATGATCTGGAAAACTTTAGACTTTAAAGGAGGCTAAAATTAGCCTTAGAGAATGAACAAAAAAGATGGACGACAGGCTGTTCTTAGTTGAACGACCTTTCTAGAATTAAAACGCCCAGAGAATTTAAAATCCCCCTCCCTGACATTATCTGCTCTTTACGGCAAGTGCAATCAAGATTTTTCTCTTATACTGGGAGTCTTTCGGAACAAGTGTCACGTAACTCCAACTTTCGGTGGTAGGAATGATAGCATTTTGTGTCTGCACTTCATGAAATTTACATTTCCTGCAACAATGATTAGCAAAGATCCGGGGAATTTACATCAGGTATATAACACTGATCTTTCTTGAAAGAGAAAATTGCGCGTAATGCTCAAGAAACTTTATAATTGATCAGTTTAGGGAGAGAAGGTTCAAACTTTTAATGATAGGTCACACGGAGGTGCAAGACCGCGGATTATATGGGTTAACTGAATGGTAAAGAACAATGGATGTTGTAGCAATTGTTGTATAGTATGGTTGTGGAGGCCTGATAATAGCGCTCTTGCGTGGTGATTACCAGATTGGGGTTCCAGTCCCGCTCAAACTCGTTAAGTTCCTATGGTCGCCGCAACCTCACCATCCTTGTGAGTTGAGGATGTGGGGTTTGGGGGAACCTATAGATCTATCTACTGAGTCATCAGCAGCCATCGCCTAGGTTGGATAAAGAGGGGGCTTGAGCGCTGATTTTAAACCGAGGACGGGTTACAAATCAATAAGTTTTCAGTACCATGATTATATTTACAAAAGAAAAGGTTTTAATTGTGAGTGTCTTTCGGGCAGGAAGGGAAAGGAATGAAACTAAAAGAGAGAATTTTTGGTATTATCTTTATATAGGTTATTCTGGGTTAGGGGAGCTTGAGATCTATTTATTATTATTATTATTATTATTATTATTATTGTTATTATTTGCTAAGCTACAACCTTAGTTGGAAATGTAAGATGCTATAAGCCCAGGGGCCCCAACAGGGAAAATAGCCGAGTGAGGAAAGGAAACAACGAAAAATAAAATGTTTTGAGAACGGTAACATTAAAATAGATATTTCCTATATAACTATAAAAAGTTTAACAAAACAAGAGGAAGAGAAATTCGATAGAATAGTGTGCCCGAGTGTATCCTCAAGCAAGAGGCTATGGCACTACCCAAAACTAGGGAACAATGGTTTGATTTTGGAGTGGCTTTCTCCTAGAGGAGCTGCATACCATAGCTATAGAGTCTCTTCTACTCTTACCAAGAGGAAAGTAGCCACTGAACAGTTATAGCGCAGTAGTTAACCCCTTGGGTGAAGAAGAATTGTTGGTAATCTTCGTGTTGTCAGGTGTATGAGGACAGAAGAGAATCTGTAAAGAATAGGCCAGACTATTCGGTGTATGTGTAGGCAAAGGGAAAGAACCGTAACCAGAAAAAAGGATCCAATGTAATACTGTCTGGCCAGTCAAAGGGCCCCATAACTCTCTAGCGGTAGTGTCTTAATGTAAAGATATTTTACATTGATTATTTATTACTTCTCATGTGTGTATATATATATATATATATATATATATATATATATATATATATATATATATAATATATATATATATATATATATAAATACATATATATATATATATATATATATATATATATATATATATATATAAATGTATGTGTGTAAATGTGTATGTGTATGTATATGTGTATATGCATGTGTATATGCATATGTATATATGTGTATATATATGTATATATATGTATGCATATATGTGTATATATATGCATAGATGTGTATATGCATATATATTATGTATACACATGTATGTATGTATATATATAAATATATATACATGTGTATATATACATATATATACACAAATATGATATATATTCATATATATACATACATATACCTATATTTGCATATATATACATACACATATATGTATACATATACACATTACATATATATATATGTATATATATATCGATATATATGTATATATACATATATATAAATATATATAGATATATATATATATATATATATATATATATATATATATATATATGCATATGTATTTATATGCATATATATGTATGCACATGTATATATATATATATGTATATATATATATAAATATATATATACATATATGTGTATATATATATATATATATATATATGATTATATATATATACATATATATATACATACATATACATATATTCGCATATATATACATACACATATATACGCATACATACACATGCATATACATATATATATATCGATATATATGTATATGTATACATATATACGGATAGATGGATGTATAGATCGATATTTATATATATATCTATATACATATATATATATATATATATATATATATATACATATATATATATATATATATATATATATATATATATATATATATATATATATATACAGTATGGATATGTGTATATATATGTATATATGTATATATATATATATATGTATGTATATATACATATGTATATATATGCATATATATATATATATATATATATATATATATATATATATATATATATATATATATATATATATATATATATAAATGCGTGTGGGGGGGGTGGATATGCGATTTTTATGCAACCTTAGTTTATTAATGAAATTATTATTCTGTGGACAATTGCTGACATCCTGGACTAAATGAGTATGGATATGTGTATATATATGTATATATGTATATATATATATATATATATGTATGTATATATACATATGTATATATATGCATATATATATATATATATATATATATATATATATATATATATATATATATATATAAATGCGTGTGGGGGGGTGGATATGCGATTTTTATGCAACCTTAGTTTATTAATAAAATTATTATTCTGTGGACAATTGCTGACATCCTGGACTAAATGAGAAAGATTGTCAAGTGGGATTGTGTTTGGAAGTGGGTTTACTTATAGCATAAAAAATGGTTTGTTGAATTATGGATTAGTCCGCAGTAAATGGAACAACGTTAATGGACTTGGGGTTGAGGAAAGGAGCTGCTGAATGAATCTGATCATTATTTGGCTGAAGCGAAAGTTTGGGTAGAGGGGAGCTAACGATGGAAAAATGTTCGCAATAAAACTCTGATAACTGTAAGGGTAATTAACAAAGTGCACTTGATAAGAAAAAATTGTGAAGAACATATACAGAGGAAATAGGCGAGAGTTAAACGTTCAGAAAATGAAGGAATATAAGAAGAGATTGATAAAGTGTGTGGAAATTTTTGGCAGAGTTTGTGTTTAGTGTCATCAGTTGGCTAAAGGGGAATAAAAATTAAGGATAGAAGTACGAAGTTTTGTTAAGGAGAGCTATATTGATGACGTTCAGTTATAAAAGGAAGATCTACATTTGAAGGAAATTGATGAAAAAGGTGAGAGAAGAAAAAATGTATTTAGTAGATTGATTGATTGAGTGATTGATTGATTGATTTGAGGTTTTCTGGTATCCTGACCTCAGTAGAGTTAGAGGGGAGAAGGAAAGCAAGTATCTGGTGGGATTTTGATTTCCTACAAAGAAGTATAAGAAATGAGAAGTAAATTAGTAAATTGATTGAGTAATGGTGTCTGATGATAGTGCAATTTTGGGTCAATAGTGAACATTTTGACTTTAAAGGGGAAAATAAAACTCAGGGAGTCGAATGATGCTAGTAAGTAAATGTTACTGTAAGATTAATAATGCATGCAAGCATGAATAATGAGTCTCTGGAGTGAGATTAACTGGTTGACCAGTGTATATAAGGTATATCTGCAGGAGGGAAAGTTACTGAAGGAATGGGCAAAAGGTTTAAATGTTCCTCTTTTATTTGTTATATGATCAAGGTGAAAACTATAAGAATTGTATAGGCATACCTTAATTTAGAATAAGATAAAAGTTAAATGACGAAATTGTGACTGAGAAATTGAGCCAGACGGGGAAAATATCAGTAGTGGAAGAAGTTTGTGTGTTTAGACAAGTATGAGAATTTGCAGATCAAGTGCTTATGATATTAGATATTAAATGTAAAGGGAAAAAGTATTTAGGGCATATATACACACACATACTATGTATATATATATATATATATATATATATATATATACATGTGTTATATATACACATATATATATACATATGTTATATATACATATATGTATTATATACACACACACACATATATATATATATATATTTATATATATATATATATTATACACACATATATATACATACATACATACATACATACATACATACGAATATACATATCTGTATAAGTGTGTGCGTGTATGTATGCATGTGTGTGTACATTTGGTCGTGCTCACTTGTTTACATAATTTTGTTAAGGTATGAACCTGCATAAATGTGATGGTCAGTTGTCTCAAGCATTACCAAAAAATTTTAGATAAATTTCCGCTAGGTCTAAGTAATTGGTATATATTTGTTGAGAGAGAGAGAGAGAGAGAGAGAGAGAGAGAGAGAGAGAGAGAGAGAGAGAGAGAGAGAGACTTATGATTTGCTTTTCAATTCTATTTTCTTTTATTTTAGTGAATGAATCGCTAACAGTAATCTGTTATTACTTTTCGAATAACTGACCCTCTTTCTGTATGGCAGCAATAAATGATATTCCTTTTCGTTGTCAGGATTATTATTCAATATTTAAGGTAAATAGGTATACTTTTTTGTATGAAACTTACCTGTAGTAGTAGAGAAATACCAACAATTCCATATGCTTTATCTAGGGCTTGAGTAAAGTTGGCATATAAGTGGGAATTGTAACCAAACAGCTGAATCTGAAAGCAATATAAAGATATGATTATCACAAGGAATCAGAGCAGTGGTTGTTCATAAAGGTGATTTCCTAGACATCACATTCATCTTTTAATCTATGTATTTCGCTCTTATCTATAAGTATTTGAGATAAATGATTGAATTCTCTTCATTATTTATTTGCAATAATATTTAAATACATCTATCCATAGTATATATATATATATATATATATATATATATATATATATATATATATATATATATATAAATATATATATAAATATATATATATATATATATATATAGATATATATATAATTAAAAAATACATTTATACATTATCTAATATAATCTT
>NC_090757.1:41242294-41254794 GCF_036898095.1 Palaemon carinicauda | reverse complement strand
TAATGTAATGTGAAGCACTACCAGGTCAAAGAACCAGATGTGAACGGTTATTGAAAGAACATGTGACTTCTCATGATGTATTACCCAGTTTAGCATGTAGAGTGGACACTGGATAACACCTTTAAATCTGATTTTTGCTTAGAATTCTATCTCTCTCTCTCTCTCTCTCTCTCTCTCTCTCTCTCTCTCTCTCTCTCTCTCTCTCTCTCTGTAAACTGTGGCGTCTAACCACCTAAAGAGGAAATGATGGACATAAGTTTCACTTGAATAATGTGCATGTGAAGGGAAGAAAAAAAGTTTTCCTCTTTCAACACCAGCAAAGAAAGTAGCATTTCAGACTCCCTTTCACAGATTGTTTTTGTTGAATGTTGCTGTTTCCGTGAGACTTTTTCTTTTTCTACTCCAAGAAATTTTATTTCCTATCTATGTTCTTGCCATTAATAGAAATAATGAAAATGAATGATGGAATTGGAGAGGTTAATTTTAATTTCCACTTAAAGAAATGTATAAAAAACAGCAAATTCCTGGAAAAATTTATTCCAGGTTTTTTACCGTTTCAAAAACGGATATTTGAACGTAATGAAGTGATATTACGATTACCAACCCGTAAAAGATGATAAATTATGTTAAATTACGGTCTCCTGTATTTTACTGAAATACGGCTGAGAACAGTATATTTTTACGGAGAATTTCCGATTAAAATTACGGGTATTTAACTGTGTAGAAATATAAAGGGAATGAACCTCTGTTGTTAAGTTCCTCGAATTGAAAGAGAGATAAAACATTTTGTAATTAATTCCTTATCAGATTTAGACAAATGGAATAGAAAACTTGGGAACAAGTTCATTATGCTAAGATAACATGTTCCGATGACACGTAAATTAAGGAGATGAAAAGCATGCAAAGACTTATTTACTATTTTTTTTTCTTTAATATTTATATGCCTATTAAGAAGTGCTTCATTTATTCTTAGCTGGAGAGGAGGAGCTAGTTTTTTTTTATATGAATTCGATGTTCAATTTCTTGGTCTATCGGTCATAAAATGATTAGTGGTGTGATATATATATATATACACACACACACACACACATATATATATATATATATATAAATATATGTATATATATATATATATATATATTTAAAATACTTGAATCATTTACCTCATATAGATAAAGAACGAATTCTCTGAGAGAGAGAGAGAGAGAGAGAGAGAGAGAGAGAGAGAGAGAGAGAGAGAGAGAGAGAGAGAGAGAGAGAGAGAGAATGTTGGAAAGGTGGGTTGTTTCAACGTTGTCTTCGTGCGTAAAATCGTTATTTTACTAAGTTTAAGGTAGCAGATGTGGAGGAGATACGGTTGCTGCATGCTGACTTGAGGTAATAAAAGAATGGAGAGTTCTCTGTTTGGAATGCTGTTTCCAGTGATGCGGAAATAAAATTAAGTTTATTTTTCTATGTGTTTGAAAGGTTTGAAAGTTTAAATTTTGCATGGAACTTTTAGTTATATTTTTTTTTTTCCCCTAAAAAGCTCAGTATCATTATTTGACCACACCCCCAATTTTTATAGAGTGCGGTATCATTATTTGACCCCACCCACCATTTTTTTTTTAGAATTCAATATTATTATTTGACCCGACCTCCCATTTTTTATAGTTCAATATCATTATTTAAAACCACCCTCTTTGTGAAAAGTTCATTTTCATTATTTGACCCTACATCCCATTTTTTATAGTTCAATATCATTATTTGAACCCACCCCCTGTGTGAAAAGTTCATTATAATTATTTGACCTAACATCCCATTTTTTTATAGTTCAATCTAATTTAAGAGTTCAATATAATTATTCGACCCCAGCCCATTTTTCTATCATTCTAAAACCGTGCTTGGGTGTGACCATTGTTTTTGTATAGTGATTAAAATCAAAGAACTCAAAATCATGTGGTTCCTCTCCATTTCTAGCTAAATCATGTGGTTCCTCTCCATTTCTAGCTAAATCATGTGGTTCCTCTCCATTTCTAGCTAAATCATGTGGTTCCTCTCCATTTCTAGCTAAATCATGTGGTTCCTCTCCATTTCTAGCTGTTTTGTTTGATTACGGAAATACCTCTATAATGTAGATTCGCCCTCCTCTCGGGTTATCAATTCCCGAAAGGGGACCAAGTAGGAAAAAATGCCAGATTAAAGTGGAACGCAGACAACGTCACTATTGATATTCATTGCTCATCAATGTTTTGTTTGAGAATTTTTGCTCAAGCAGGTTTCCTTCTATGTGCATGATATACACACGTGTGTTAATAAATGTATGTGCTATATATATATATATATATATATATATATATATATATATATATATATATATATATATATATATATATACATATATTATAATGTATATTTTCTGAATTCGTATGCCTATAAATTTGTATATATACATACTGTGCGCGTATATGATGCATGTATTAAATTTGTTTATCTGTATGTGTATATGCATACTGTGTTTATTGTATATATTTATATAGTTTGTATATATAAATATTATATATATATAGATATATGTATATATATTATATATATATATATATATATATATATATATATAATATATATATATATATGTGTGTGTGTGTGTGTGTGAGTGTGTGTGTGTGTGTGTGCGCGCGCGTTCACTAGGTATATTTGTATTTTCTGGGGAGGTTTGGTTTGAAATGAAAATTCTACATCTTGTAATTCTTTCTACGAACAGCCAATACTGTTTCATTAATCTTTTGGAGCAGATTCATTGGAAACTTTCAAGGTTGGTATATTTAATGGCGACTATCTGGCGATGACAGTAAAACCTGGTGATGTTACAGGTAATAGAAATGATTTCCGATGATTGGCGAGTGAAGCAGTGTGGCAGTTGACAGTCGAACAAGGGGAGAAGCGAGATTAAATACTTAGTAGGGCAAGGGGGAAAATATTAAGGGAATTGAGAGATACAGGCAAGAGATGAAAGAGATAAAAGAAAAAATGACTCTACTACTGGAAGGATGAAGACGAGTAACATTCTGATAATTGATGGCCAGAAGGGGAAGTCGTTGAATGTAAGGACAGAAGAAGAAAGTGAAGAAAAATGGTAAAAGCAAGATTATACGGAATAGATATGCTTCCACGAAAAAAAAAAAAAGTTCCGAGATAACTCTCATGGAGTGGCAGAAATGAGGACATGACAAATAATGCTCTAATTTATCCATGGGTAAAATAATTGTTCTATTGAGTGATGTCTTGAAGACGGGTGATGATACCTCTTGTGTTTTCACAATTGGTTCCTTGTATTTTGATGGGAATTTATTGCTGAAGTTGGAGACTAATTTAGTCTTTTGTAAAACATCTCAAATGTTAGTTAATTTGAGTTTCCTTTTATTTTCCCTCGGGTATATTATTCCATCTTGTATTTATAATTTTCAGTCTAAATAAGAATGAACACACAAGATTCATGAAGGATGGGAATTTATTGCTGAAGTAAGAGTCTGGTTTAGTCTTCTGTAAACATCTCAGATGTTAGTAAATTTGAGTTTCCTTTTATTTTGCCTGAAGTATATTATTCTATCTTTTATTTATCATTTTCAGTCTAAATAAGAATGTTCACATAAATTTCAAAAATGTTCACATAAATTTCATAAAGGATATCGTTAGTGTTTATCAATAAAAAAAATTTGCAAGTGTGGATAATCTTGGATAATTCCGCTGCTCCCTTTAACAAAAGCTGTAGAGATTTTGACGCGTTTGTTCCCCTTTTCACAGGGATCACAAAGCCCTGGCACCGGACGCAAATCTTTGTGATAAGACAATCGCCTTTTCTGTTGTCCCTCTCGACCCTGGCTGGCTAGCTTAGATTCTATAGGTTAGCATATCATCATACAAGCAGCTCCCGGTGTGCTTTCAATATGTCCCCTTTGCTACTGTACACTTCTTTTAATCTGGCCGTTACATTTTGTTGTTTTGAAGAGAAATCCTTGAAACAGGTGTCGACTCTCCCACGAGTATCTGCGTCGCCTCATATTTGTTCATCCTTTCCATCAGCTTTTTTTTCTATTTTCATTTTTGTTCTTTGGCACCAATAGCAAGTCAGGGTTGTTAATTCAGTTTGCCGTTTACCTATCTATTATGTATTTTGGTCAATAGTCTGGGCTGCGAAAAGTTATCTATGTATCGTGGGATAATTTACACTTTTTAATTGATAGATAACTGGTAGAATATTTATTTTGAATGCACAAATAATTTTCATTTTTATTTCCTTTTATCGTTCTGTTTAATAAACAAAAGATTTTTTTTTGCCTATTGATTTTAGCTGCAACATTACTTACGGATATATTATTATTATAATATTTTCTTGTTACACGAGGATATCAAAAGAATTTGTTGTTAAATTCTTTTTCGGGAGTAGGATAAATATTTTTCTAGCTGGTATCGACAAATAGCAATTGAAATATGGGTGTAATTTTTTAGGAAATATTTTCTTATAAATTATAAGGAAAACAGACAATTTATGCTAAATCCATCTTTCTTTTTTTTCTACTAAGATTATTTTTTTCTGTTAGGTATATTCTTTTACTTCCTATTTAAATCATTTAATCCAAACTATTTAATCAGTAATATTTTTAAGGACTGTTGGATATATTATTTTTCTCTCTTTCTTCATCATTTAACCCAAACAATTTAGTCAGTAATATTTTCAATGGGGCTTGAATCTATAAAGGAAACCTTATCTTATTTTTGTCTTTTCTCTTTCCTCTAATTCGTGAATTCCTCCTCTTCACGAACTATCTTTTGTTTCCTCGCTTTAGTCTTTTCTGTATTCGTCACCACTTTGTACATCGTTGGCTTCAAACAGTCTATACCAAACCTGCTTTTACTTCAGAACTTGGAAGATAACCTGTTTTTTTACGTCCTCCTTATACCCGTGATTGTTTTTTTTTTCTCTAATTAAATCCCATATTAAATTTGTTTGGATTATTTTTTTTTTCTATTTCATTCTTATTTTTTACAAACACTATATTTAGCTTATCTTGCAACAACAACAACAACAACAACAACAACAACAACAACAACAACAACAACAATAATAATAATAATAATAATGACTATGACCATAATAATGATAACGATAATGATGATAATAATTAAATTCAAAATTTTCATGATTAATTTTAGAAACTTAATTCGGTTGTGCATTTACATCTTTAACCTCGTACTTTTCATTTCCTGTATTAGATCTCTCTTCTAAAGATCTTTCTTCCCTAAATTTAGTTTTTTTATTATGTGACTTTCACATCTTCCTTCATTCCTCTGCACTTTTTCAATCAGTGATAAGAAACAAAAAACCCAAAATCAGTTTTAATTTGCAACGTGCAACATCCTCTCTTTTCCTTTCTCTTCAGCCCATTGATTATCTTCGACATCCCTCATTTCTTCCGGTTCTGTTTCCTCACTTATTTATTTTCTTTTACTTTTATTTTATTTCCCCAAACAATTTCCCATGTAAACTCTATTAACATAACCAGAGCCGTATATTGAGCTTATAATTTTATTTCATTTTTCTTTCCTAAACTCGAGCTTGTATATAGTTTTCCTTGGTATTTTACCTTTTTTTTTCTTTTTTTTTTCTTTATTTAGATTCATATCACTACCCTTCTTTCACATAATTCACATATTCCTGAATTTACTAACATAACTTGAATATAGTTTTTTTTCCCTTGATATTTCAAATTTTTTTCAATGATATTTTTTTCTCTTTATCTAAGGTTAAGTTTCCATGGAGATTATTTATTTATTTTTTTTAATAATCATCATTCTTTTTTTAAATCCTTTTTTATAATAATTTCTTATCAGAGGCCAATTGTGCTTAAGGTTATAATTCCATTTCTGTTATAATAATCTCCTTTACATTAAGCCATTTTCCTATAAAGGTTAAATTTCCGTTCTAGTCCTCTTTATTTCTTTAAAAAACTCCATCTCTTCCAGAAATTTCCATTTCCTACTATTGTCTTCTTCTTTTTTAATTTTATGCAAGTCTCTCATTTTCCCTGTTGGAACCTTAGGACATAAGTATCTTGCTTTTACAACTAGCGTTGTAGCTTAGCTAGTAAAAACAACAATAATAATAACAACAACTAATTCGTCATTTTGCAGATAACCTGTGAATACAATACGATATTCTTTTTTCATTGTTGAATGTTTATGTCTTTGGTAACAACATCTATATTATTATTATTATTATTATTATTATTATTATTATTATTATTATTATTATTATTATTATTATTATTATTATTATTTTTTATTTTTTTTTTCATTTTTTCATTTTTTATTTTTTTCTTTTTTTCTTTTTTTTCTTTTATTATTATTATTATTATTATTATTATTATTATTATTATTATTATTATTATTATTATTATTATTATTATTAGCTAAGCTATAACCCTAGGGCTCCAACAGGGAAAAATAGCCCAATGAGTAAAGAAAATAAGGAAATAAATAAATTGCAAGAGAGCCAACAAAGAATTAAAATATTTTAAGAAAGGCATCAATATTAGAACAGATCTTTTATCAATAAACCTTAAAATGATTTATGTCAGCCTGTTCATCATAAAAATATTTGCTGCAATTTTGATCTTTTGAAGTTCTACCGATTCAGCTACCCTATTATGAAGATCAAATTAATTTCATCGGTGTTCATGTTGAATGATGTTTCTTTTAGATATACCAATGCTATTCTTTCCTATTCCCACTCGTCTCTGAACGATGGAAGGTAAGAATTTGGAACGGTAGTACGCCCATGCAGCTTCGAGAAACTTGAGACCTGTTTTCTATAGAGCTTGTTTGAAACCCGAGGTCTATAGAGATACATGTAATCTATAGACCTTGTTACAAACCTTTATAGGCGTAGGGATCCTGAGCATTTGTATTTTTTTCGCTCTATTCGGTAGACATAAAAGCTATTTTTTAATGTTCATCAATTTTCCAATGACGTTGCTAGTTCTAGTTTTGAGAATATTAATCAGTTTTCTATTTTAATCAAACTCGAAGTATATCTATAAATAACATCTACCATCTCGATCCCCTGGTAAGGACTTCAGTTATTAGCCCATTCTTAACAACCAAGAAAGTTAAAAACCTTGATTTTTTAATATTTGAAAATCAAACTATTTTCCTGCATGGACAAATAGTTTTATTATTTCAAGATCAGTACGAAAGATTATCAAATCATAGCCGTATTTTCTCTTAACCTAGAGCCAAGTAAATAAATTGTCAAGTTGTACATTCAGATTGTATTTCAGGTAGTTGATTAAGAGCAGAATAAGGAATTTCCCGTGGGGAATCAAAACTCGAGTCTATGTAAAATGGAAGAAATATAGTAAGGCGGAGATGATGGTAATTGAAATGTAAAAAGAGTTGCCATAGATGTGAAAGTAGTTTTTGGACCTACAGGATATCGGAAAATGTTTTCCTAGGTAACATCTGTATGTATGTAGGCCCGTATGTACGTATGAATACATACTCAATGTATACATATATTATATACGTAATATATATGAGTATATATTATATATACATACATTATATATATATATATATATATATATATATAGATATATATAGATATATATATACATATGTATATATATGTATATATATGTATGTGTGTGTGCGCGCGCGCGTGCGTTTTCGTATATATGTATGAAGGATGTAACATATAATACACGCCAGTAAAACATTTTGATAAATATAAAACCTGAGAAAATAAAAAAAGCAAAAACGAAAACAGGAATTTTCCCAATAAAATTCATCTTATATTTCGTTAGGAAAAAAGGGACCAGTGATGGAGTCCACTAACCCAATAATTTACTCAACTAATTGAATGGGCCACTTGATCAACCTAAGAATGGGGCGCTTAGAGTTCTATGTAAATACTAGGAGTTTAACTAGAAATAAAAATTGTCAATTGATATATGCTGATACTATTTAGTGTTCAGTGTTTAGGTTGTGATTCGTGGCCGGCTTGGTGAACGACATACATCAATAATAAGTATGTACGAGACTTTACGGTATTTTATTTAGGGAAATAATATTGTTATGCCATATATATGGTAACTGAAATGGATGCAGCTCCGAGATGAAGTGGTGGTTTGTTAGAATTTTATTTGTCAAGGGTAGGAAAGTATTAGAGCCAATTGAAAGAGGAATGTGTTATAGATCTGAGGATGCTGACATCCGGGTACCTAAGGAGAGCATGAAGGATTTGGTGAGAATTGAAAGACACCAGTAATTGATGGGATTATGAGCGAGATGCTGTGGTATGATGGTGTGGGTGTTTACATGAGGGGCTACGTATGGTGTGCAAAGTTTGCTTTATTGAAAGAAAGGTGTAAGGAGAATGGGCGAGTGTAATTGTAATTTAGTATCTAGGGATTCGTGATAGAATTGACTTATGCTTGTTATAAATTGTTTTCTCTACAAAGAAGAATGATATATAATATACAGTATATAATATATATGTATAATATATATGTATGATATATATATATATATATATATATGTATATATATATATATATATATACAATATATATATATATATATATATATATATATATATATATAATCTATATATATATATATATATATATATATATATATATATATATATATATATATATATATGATGTAGAAAGCGAAACAATGATTAATATTGAAATTATATGAAAACACTATTGCACCAGTATTAAATCAAGGACTAGTAGTATGGTGTTATTATACCACGATTCCCTTGAATTTTTGTAGTTCCATTTTCATTGTTTTTGCCTTAATTTTCCTAATTGGCTTCTTGTTAAAACACTTTTAAATTTTCTCATATGAAAAATTTTCCGTTTACTTTTATCTTAGTGATTGGTAATCCGGATAAGGAAGATGGTGTGTGAATTTATAGTTAAGCCTTTCAGAGTTGAGGGAAACACGTTATTTATAGCATGTATAAGCTAAAAATGACTGATGATAGAATAGAGATAAATTCAATGTGGAATCTATAGATTACAGTATGTATGGTGTATTAGAAAATCTTTATGAATGACATTCAGATTTTCGTGATGAAAGCGGTGTGTGTTTTGAAATATTAGAGCGTAAAATTGTACGAGAAAAAAAGGCTTCTGTCGTATTGCAATGTGAGATCTATGGATTACAGTATGTATGGTGTATTAGAAAATCTTTATGAATACCATTAATATTTTCGAGATTAAAGCTCTGTTTGTTTTGAAATATTGGAGCGTAAAATTGTACCTGAGAAAAAAGGGGATGTTATGACGGCGTGGCTATTAAGAGGCTGTATTGATGCAAGCAGTTTGAGATTAGCCTTGAATGTTTCATGTCGCAGCAAAGTTCAAGGATAAGACCAAATGGGTCCATAATGTAGTGGTGAATGTCTGGTGTATGTAGATGATGACCAAACATTCATTCTCTCTCTCTCTCTCTCTTTCTCTCTCTCTCTCTCTCTCTCTCTCTCTCTGTCTCTCTCTCTCTCTCTCTCTCTCTCTCTCTCTCTCTGAAAAGACTAGGTGATTGAGTTTAAAGATGTCTCGAAAAGGGTATAAGGTGTTAGTGAGTGTAACTAGCAGTAAGGTCTGCTGATAATTTGAAACCGGAAAGATTGCACAATGAACGGTTGCAGTATTGATGGAACATTGATAATTGAGGGTATATAAAAGCGAAGGCTAGAACAGAGGAGAATCATAGCAAAGTATTTGAAGTAAGAGAGGTAGCGAGGTTTGTGTTAAATACTTTCTTTGAATCCAATTTATAAATTTGCGAAGGGAAGATTTTGTGAACTTTTATATTTTTTGCGTTCAATTGGGATGTTTATTGCTTATGATTTAAGGGATAGTTGAAGTTATTTAGAGTATGCACTGCATGTTGCGAATGCAAAAAAGTGAGATGAAGACTAGAGAGTATTATGTGTAGATATTATATATGCCGAAAAACAGTATTAAAAGCTCGAGTACAAGACTATACGTAGGTAAAGATGTAAAAGGATATGGGAGGAAGTATATAGATAACCTAGAGAGCGAGGATAGAATGCGTGTGAAAGACGAATATCAAAGGAAGAGCCTAAGTAGCAGGAATGGCGTGTTCGTGCGGCGGGTTTAGATTTATATATATATATATATATATATATATATATATATATATATATATATATATATATTATATATATATATATATATATATATATATATATATATATATATGTGTGTGTGTGTGTGTGTGTATACATACATACATACATATATATATGCATATACATACACGTAATTATACACAGTATATATAATAAAGATTCTCTCTCTCTCTCTCTCTCTCTCTCTCTCTCTCTCTCTCTCTCTCTCTCTCTCTCTCTCTCTCTCTCTCATATCAGTTAACTCCCAATCGAATTGGATGGCCTTGAAATCTGAAATGACAGTAATCACAGCCTTGTTCGCCATTTTAAGTTATGAAGCGAGGGTGAGACCCCTGTGTGATGGTCTTTTCTCTCTCGTTCGTGTCCTTTTAGACTTGCAGAAACTTCATCAGCAGTTTGTTGATGTCGGCTACATAGATTACTACACTTATCTCTGCCTTGGATTCTCTCGTGTATCTCGGGTGTAGAGAATTTCTTTCTGCTGCTTTTTATTTTTTTATTTTTTTATTTTCATGAGTATTATAACTTTCATTGTTCCCCAATTCTGTTGGTAATATTCATTTTCTTTAATGTCATTCATTCCATTTGTTGGATTCTAAAGTATTTTTTTTTTTAATGAAGTTGGATTTCTTTATATTGACATTTTATCTCCACATATTTCAGCATTTATTTTTTGTTTCTTGGAAATTCACCTCGCTTCATCATGCAGTGTATTTTTGGTATTATATTCAATATCATAATTTTTGTTTAACTGTTTTTCCTGATTTTCTTGCATGCAATACCACCGTTCTTCTGAAATAAGAATTGCTTGGAAAAGCAGTTTTTCTTTCTAGCAATTTCGTATAATCATAAGTTATTTCTTTCTTCATGTAATCGTTGTCCATTGACAAATAATACGTCGCTCCTATGTTCATTGTTCGGTTGAATTTACTATTGCTTTTGTCTTGGATGGAGTCCATTTATAATTAACTTTATCATAAAAGGATACTTACATTCTTAGGACCTAAACTCGTGACAGAGAGAGGGAGAGAGAGAGAGAGAGAGAGAGAGAGAGAGAGAGAGAGAGAGAGAGAGAGAGAGAGATCCTTTGGCATTATAAGAATAAAGATGCTCTTTTTAGTCTGATCTAAGGCTTTCATCTCTGTTTTGAACTAGTTTTTGAATGAACTATAATAGCCACTAAGGAACAACATATTAAGGAAGTCGAACACACACTCACCGAGGTACAGTGGTTATTGTTTGATTATTGTAAACAGGGTTTAAAACGCAGTTCTGGATGGTGTGCTTCTGACGGGATGAGGGAAAACCTATTCTGTTGTGTGTAAGTAATGAGGATAAATGCCACCCCATGCGTTATATCGGGGAAGATGTGGTAGAAGTGAGGCATGTCTGATGGGTTTAGACGAGGAACTTCGTGTGTAGGTAAAGTGGTTATTTTTAAGCTGTAATGCTAAAAACGTTAGATAGGAGGGATTACATCCAATTTTGCATATATGAATCTGTGAAAAATTATAGTATCAAAAGCTGGGAAATATGGAAGGTGTTGAATGTATTAGAATATGGAGGCTGGGGAGTGACTAGTTTGTTATTTAAGTGGTTATGAGAGGACTTAATGTTTACTTTACAGTTCACATTTTTATGTATGGAGTGCTGTAAGACAGTGGGCAGTGGAATAAGGGTGTTAATGTATTAGAATATGGAGGCTGAGGAGTGACTAGTTTGGTGTGTTAGTGGTTCTGTGTTAAGGGCTTACATTTACTTTAAAAGTTCTTAATTTTCACGTATGGCGAGCTGCAAGAAATCACAGAATGGGTATTGGAATAAGGAAATGCATCTTTATGGTGTGTGGAATTACTGATGTTTGGAAATAATACTACTATGATTAAGTTTGGGGAAGAGAAACTACTTAAAGATAAAAAAAGTTTGGAAGAATTTGAAAGTGGAGAATGAAGTTGTAAGTGGAAGCAAGACCGAGTGTAGGGTAAAAATGTTGAAAAATAACAAGCTCATGGAATTCTAAATTTACAGATGGAGGTTGGATAGGAAGGTCTAAAAATAGATGGTGAGTTTGGTGAATGGTGCATTGTGCGTCACAGAGTTTAATGCATAGCTGGTGAGGCTTCTGTATAGGTGTATTAGGCGACTAATGTTATGATGAATTACTCAACGGGGCTTGGGACGTTTCAGCATTTTTTATATATATATATATATATATATATATATATATATATATATATATATGTATATGTATATGTATATGTATATATATATATACATATATATATACATA
>NC_090757.1:41232294-41234794 GCF_036898095.1 Palaemon carinicauda | reverse complement strand
TTATTTTTGCGAATAAAGAACATTAGAATATGCATTGTTGCATAGGACTATCAGAACAAATTGATAGTTTTATATTTTGCCAGTTATGATATCGAAATGTATACTCTGGATATATGAAGATATGAATATTATTTGTAATATCGTTCGTACTATCTGTCATGTATATTACGTATCCTTCACACACGCACACACACACACACACTCAAAAACATACACGCATGATCATCCACTGAGATCCTATTGCTTCTCACCTAATTCGTTTTTTTTTTTTTTTTTTTCATCATATTGCTATTATATGTTAAATTCGCTTTTTCTTCTTTTGTACTTTAGTTTATCTTAAAACCATCCGAACAGCGTCTTTCAACCGTAAAAATTCTTTGCATAATTTTTTTTTCTTATGTTTTATAGCTTATATTCACAATATTTAAACGAGGCTTTATCATCTGCATATATATATATATATATATATATATATATATATATATATATATAATATATATATATATATATATATGTGTGTGTGTGTGTATTTATATAGATATGTATATATATGTAAATGTATATATATATATATATATATATATATATATATATATATATATATATATATATATATATATATATATATATATATATATAATATACATTTGTTTAAAATCATACATATGTATATGTACTGTATATGTATGTTTGAAATTATATATATATATATGTATATATATATATATATATATATATATATATATATATATATATATATACATTGTGTGCATTCATCCACGCATATATACATGTGTACACATATACATAAGTGTATATAAACACATCAACACATGCGTATATATATATATATATATATATATACACATATGGTTATATACACAAACACATATATATATACATATGTCTATATATAATGTAAATATGTATGAATATGTCTATTATCTATCTATATATCCCTCTATATATATTTATATATAAATTGATATGTATATAAATTATATATATATATATATATATAGATTGATATATATAGATATATATATATATATAGATTGATATATATATATATATATATATATATATATATATATATAGATATATATATATATATATATGATTGATATATATATATATATATATAGATATATATATATATATATATATATAGATTGATATATATATATATATATAGATATATATATATATATATATATATATATATAGATTGATATATATATATATATATATATATATATATATATATATATAGATATATATATATAGATTGATATATATATATATATATATATATATATATAAATATATATATATATATATATAGATTGATATATATATAAATACTGTATATATATATATATAGATTGATATATATATTTATAAATATATATATGTATATATATAAATATATAGATATATATATATAGTATGTATATATATATATATATATATTTATATATATATATATATAGATTGATGTGTATATATACGAGTATATAAATATATATATAGATTGATGTGTGTATATATATATATAATGTGTATATATACATACATATATATATATATATATATATATATATATATATATTATGTATATATATATTTATATATGCATATTTAGATTGATGTATATAAATATATATAATATATATATATATATATGTAATATATATTATATATATATATATATATATATATATATATATTATATAATATATATATATATATATATATAATGTGTATATATACATATATATATATATATATATATATATATATATATTATGTATATATATATATTTATATATGCATATTTAGATTGATGTATATAAATATATATAATATATATATATATATATGTAATATATATTATATATATTATATATATATATATATATATATTATATAATATATATATATATATATATATGTATATATATATATGTATATATATATATATTATCGAGAGAGAGAGAGAGAGAGAGAGAGAGAGAGAGAGAGAGAGAGAGAGAGAGAGAGAGAGAGAGAGAGAGAGTTACCGGCAACCTAGTCAAATTTTTGAAAATAATAATCTCTCTTTTCGTTTTCCAGATTATGAAGCTAGAAGTATCCGGGCGATAAAAGTATGCCCCTGGTTTGCATATCTGCGTAACCCAAGGTGTCGCCTCGTTATAAGGAATAATAATTGTCCTGAACAGGTAAGATTTAAGTTTGTTTAAAGTTGGTATACAAGCACAATAACCTATTACGAGTTTTAAGATTGATTTCACAGATTTATATTATTAAATGTCAACTCAAGCTGTAGATTTTCTTTGGTAATCATTATGATTTGTACTTTTTGCTAACCCGATGCTCTCCATTCTTTCCACGAGGCCAAACCATCTGAAAGCACTTATTCATCCATTAATTTATACACTAACCATTTAACTTCTCCTTTGGATTCTTCCCCATTTACCACCCTTTGAGTTCTATATAC
>NC_090757.1:41227294-41229794 GCF_036898095.1 Palaemon carinicauda | reverse complement strand
AAGTCTTATATTCAACTAATAAAGAATTTGTGTTTGCATATGTATTTGCTCTATTTTGGCACACACTATTTACATATTGTAGATGGTGAGAGAAGATAATTCCTATTGATAAAAAGTCTTAAATGCGTTGAAAATTGGAATGTGACATTATCATATCCACTTGTCCATACTTTTGTTTTATTATTTGTGAAAAAATTATAAAAGCTAGGGCACCAGATGAAACCGCTAGAGAGTTATTGGATCCCTGGACTGGCCAGAAAGTACTCCATTGGACCACTCTCTTTGGTTACAGATCATTCTTTTTTTTTTTTGCCTACACATACACTGAATAGTCTGGCATATTATTTCCACATTCTTCTCTGTCCTCATACACCTGGCAACACTGAGATTACCAAACAATTCTTCACTCAAAGGGTTATCTACTGCATTGTAATTTTTCGGTGGCTACCTTCCTCTTGGTAAGGGTAGAAGAGAGAGACTGGCTATGGTAAGCAGCTCTTCTTGGAGAAGGTCACTCCAAAATCAAACCATTGTGTTCTAGTCTCGGGTAGTGCCATAGCCTCTGTACCATGGCCTTCCACTGTCTTGGATTTGAGTTCTTTTGCTCTAGGGTACACTCGGGCACGCTGTTCTATCTTATTTTTCTCTTGCTTTATTTAAGTTATTACAGTTTATATATGAAATATCTAATTTAATGTTGTTACTGTTCTTAAAATATTTTATTTTGATCACATTACCTCTTTTGTAATGTATTCATTTACTTGTTTCCTTTCAGTACTGGGCTATTCCAACCAGGGTTGTAGCTTAGTTTCTAATAATAATAATAATAATAATAATAATAATAATGATGATAATAATGATAATATAGAAACAATAATAATAATAATAATAATAATAATAATAATAATAATAATAATAATAATAATAATGATGATGATGATGATAAAGTAAACGAAAGTTTACAAAGGGAAAAGTCTGCCTCTTAATAGATGGTGACTCTTATTTTCCCAATTAATATGTATCACTTTTTTGCCATACGGAGATCGGTAGGCAACGCCCATTCTCCTCTTACCTTTAAACCGATTTGATTTACATATTCATGGGATATTGACCAAAATAGATATCATCTACAAAATTTTAATTTGGAAAAGTTGTTCAACTTTAATTACCGTTCCAAACTTCTTTTTTTTTCTCTCTCTCTAGCCAACATTTTTTTTGGAGATGAAAATGGAATTGTTAAATCATTATATTGGGGTAAACCTTTGTTTTTACGCGCCATTGAAAAATAGCGATTTAGAGAAAATATGTTTTATTTAAAGATAGTACAATTTTACCTCTCTAGGCCATAATTCTGGATGGCTTATTGAATTTTCGATTGCATTTATTTTCTTACTTTTTAGCGTTGGTTGTCATCCGCACTTTTCTATAGGTATATTTTTCAATATTTTTTTTTTATATTGCAATGCTTTTCCGGATTTTTGTTTTTGCTTTTTTATACTTTTTTTCAGATACATTTTTTCTTTCTCAAATCCTCACACAGTTTTTCCAGTTATGACATCACAAAAATTCAAAATTCTAGTCGGTTCAAAACTAGTTATCATTGTAAACAGCCGAGTTTGGGCGTGATTCTTTTGCATTATATCAACTAATTAGAAAACTTTTGTGTTAAAAGTCAGTAAATGGGAAACGCAGGAAAACTGATAAATGATGGAACTTCCGGAATGAGGTTTGGAGACCTAGTACCCTTAAATTAACCGTTAATGTTTTGGTGCTGTGAGAGGCAAGGGCATACTAAATTTGGATCAATATATTATAAGCATATTGCCGCCTGGAAAATTTGCATTTAACCATAATTCATAGATAGAAAATGGATCCTTCAAGTCACCAGTATTTATGTATATTACATTAGACCTTCAAAAGTCAGCAGTATTTATGTATAATACATTGGACCTTCAAAAGTTAGTAGTATTTATGTATAATACATTGGACCTTCAAAAGTCAGCAGTATTTATGTATAATACATTGGACCTTCAAAAGTCAGCAGTATTTATGTATAATACATTGAACCTTCAA
This sequence comes from Palaemon carinicauda, assembly GCF_036898095.1. NCBI lineage: Eukaryota > Metazoa > Arthropoda > Malacostraca > Decapoda > Palaemonidae > Palaemon > Palaemon carinicauda. The sequence continues at coordinate 41,227,721 of NC_090757.1, read as the reverse complement.
AAGTCAGCAGTATTTATGTATAATACACTGGACCTTCAAAAGTCAGCAGTATTTATGTATAATACATTGGACCCTCAAAAGTCAGCAGTATTTATGTATAATACATTGGACCTTCAAAAGTCAGCAGTATTTATGTATAATATATTGGACCTTCAAAAATCAGCAGTATTTATGTATAATACATTGGACCTTCAAAAGTCAACAGTAGTTATGTGTAATACATTGGACCTTCAAAAGTCAGCAGTATTTTATGTATAATACATTGGACCTTCAAAATTCAGCAGTATTTATGTATAATACATTGGACCTTCAAAAGTCAGCAGTATTTATGTATCATACATTGGACCTTCAAAATTCAGCAGTATTTATGTATCATACATTGGACCTTCAAAAGTCAGCAGTATTTATGTATAATACATTGGACCTT
>NC_090757.1:41219794-41222294 GCF_036898095.1 Palaemon carinicauda | reverse complement strand
AGCGACCAAAAGAACTAACGAGTCTGAACGGGACTCGAACTCCAGTCTGGCAATCACCCATGCATGGACGCTATCTCCAGGCCACCACAGTACGTTTTCACCAACAGGGAAATCTTGAAATACACAAATAGAAAGGACTATAGACTTTGATAAACGCTGAGTGCACAGAACAAATCTGATTAGGATTACATTAAAGGCTTTTGTAATCTATATATTTTTTTTTTTAATTTCATAGGGACTTATGGGCACCCTATACATACACACACACACACACACATATATATATATATATATATATATATATATTATATTATATTCATATATATATATTATATTATATTCATATATATATATATTATATATTCATATATTCATATATATATATATTATATATATTCATATATTCATATATATTATATATTCATGTATATATATATATATATATATATATATATATATATATATACATATATATATACATATATCATATATTCATATATATATTATATATTCATATATATATATATATATATATATATATATATATATATACATATATATATACATATATCATATATTCATATATATATTATATATTCATATATATATATATATATATATATATATATATATATACATATATATATACATATATCATATATTCATATATATATATTATATATATATATATATATATATTATATATATATATATATATATATAAATATTTTCACACATATAACGTACATACACAAAAATATACTGTATATAATCATGTTTTTATATATATAAATACAGACGTATATATGTGTATTACAATATAGAAATACACACACGTATGTATATGTATATATATATATATATATATATATATATATATATATATATATATATATATATACGGACGTATATATGTGTATTACAGTTTAGAAATACACAGACATATGTATGTATATAATATATATATATATATATATATATATATATATATATATATATATATATATATATATATATATATATATATTCAGAAATCTTTTTATCTCGAGAATAACAGATTCAAAAACTTTAATTGTCTGAAAATCCATTTGAATTGAGTTTTTAAAGTCGGAATGATTATGCATCAAAGTTTAAAACCAAAATGTACTCAATGAAATTGTGATGAAATGCATGTATGCTATGTACAAATTGGAAATAGGGGTATTATACATTCTAATTAATGTGATAAGTCTGCCCAGGTAATGGATGAAAAGTCTTACTTTGCTGAATGTGACACTAAAACTTTTATTCACGAGTTTCCCTTTAATACGGAATGAACACTTCCTCTTTATGTTGTATAAATAAGCGCTGTCCAGGCGCCATAGTTAGATATTTAAAGTAATACTGGGAGGGGTCTGCGGATTGGTTGACCCATCGTCACAGGTCACGTGCTGAAGATGTGAATTTACGTAGAATCTTAATGCAGGTTCTTGATCTGGTCTGATGCCGGACAGAAGGAACTTTAGTGTTTGGTTATGCCATGATGGATGATTCGTCTTTCTTATAAATCTTGTTATTGTAATGAAACAGAGGCTGGAGGGAGCCTTAATGGATACACATTAAACTATTATTCGGAAGGGCTGTTTAACGTTTAGGAAACAGAATCGCATGGCATTTCGACCAACGCTGATTTAGTATATTATGCGTGCACTTGTGCTTAGAAAAATAGTTTTCCATGTGTTATATTCAGCTTTGTTTATTATGCTTAGAGAAATGTAAGTTTAAATGTAATGAATTATATTCAGCGTTGAGTTTCATTCGGATAATTTTATGTTCATCAGTGGACTGAGAATTTGGGCGGATAAATTCTCATGAAATCTTCCATTGTATTTGTGTTCATATTTTAAGCGTTTATATAATTATTACTCTTAATTGCTAAGCTACAACCTTAGTTGTAACAAACAGGATGCCATAAGCCTGAGAGCTCCAACTAAAACAAACTTTTAACAAGTTATAAAAAGTAAAGGGAATAAATTAATGACTCTACGAGGTATAACAGCAAATGTTATAATGCTTTGTTTAGTAGAAATAGAATTGTGAAATGAAACAGGATTACATGATTTAAGGTAATCATAAAATGATTGTAGACAGTTGTATCAAAGTGGTAGCATGTCTTGAGATTATACACCTTTCGATTATATGAGTAATACACAGTATTCTAGAAGTTTTATTCCAGCTGTTACCAAGTTGTGGAATGATCTTCCTAATCGGGTAGTTGAATCAGTAGAACTTCAAAAGTTTCAAGTTGGAGCAAATGTTTTAATGTTGACCAGGCTGACATGAGTCTTTTTATAGTTTATATATGACATATCTGTTTTTGACATTGTTAATAGTTTATATAGGACATATCTGTTTTGATGCTATTACTGTTTTTAGATGATATATTGTTAATTTATTCTCATTTATTTATTTCCTTATATCCTTTCCACACTGGGCTATTTTTCTCTATTGGAGTCCTTGG
>NC_090757.1:41214350-41219294 GCF_036898095.1 Palaemon carinicauda | reverse complement strand
GATTTTTTACATAATTCTGATACTTCAAAATACTTTCATATCTAATTCACCACATGTATAACTTCACCTTCATCGCCTTAAAGAAATTCTCACCCAATGCAACAGTAAACCAACTAAGCACTCCAATAATATATTCACATCGAGAACGGAATAAATAACGACAAACGAAAAGAAAAGGAGTAAAACTTGGGGGTAAAAAAAAAAAAAAAAGAGAACACTTTATACGTCTCCGTGAAGTTGGAACTTCGGTGACATCTCTCACCGCCGAATTGGCTTCTCCAATCGAGCTCTCTCCCCATTCCTGTCTGGGACGTGGGCTCGTATATATATCTCTGCAGCGACCCAGAATTCGTATGGATTCCCCCTGCCCTTATCTCATTATTTCCTAACTCTTATCATATTTTGTTATATTCATCACAGATGAAATATTATGTCATCCTCTACGTGGCGAAGGACCATATATCTTTTTTTTTTTTTTTTTTTTTTGTGCCATGAACGCCAGTGAGCCTATTGATTTTAAAGGAATTTGCACGGTATATATAGATTGGGAATCGGGGAGTGAGCAAATGAAGGATTCTGTAATTATTTTTCCTTATTTTTACTAAAATGTGGAGAAATTGAAAAGAAAAGATCAAAAGATATAAAGTACTTTGAAAGGGAGTGACATGGACGTAGGGGAAAGAGAAAGAGAAAATAAATAAGAGCCACGGAGAGAGAGAGAGAGAGAGAGAGAGAGAGAGAGAGAGAGAGAGAGAGAGAGAGAGAGAGAGAGAGAGAGAGAGAGATTTACTAACACGTATAGTTTTATAGGAAAGCTAGTCAAATTTTATCTTCAAAATCCTTTGTGGCTGTTAAGATAGTGATTAAAGTTTTTCTTTTTGGGGTTATTTTTTTATATTTTATTTATTGAAGTACATGTTCCTACGTAATTGCATTTATATACAGGCCTTCGTACTTGTTTCTTTTTCTTAATTTCTACTGTCGTATAATGACCTTGTCAGATCTAGCGTTCTCCAATCCTGGTGGTGGCATACATCATGGAAATAACTTGAGGTCAAATGCATTTCACTGGAACGTGTGTGTGGTGTGTGTATGTATATATATATATATATATATATATATATATATATATATATATATATATATTAGTGCATATATATTTATATAAATATATATATATATATATATATATATATATATATATATATAATATATATATATATATATATATATATAATATATATATATAATATATATATGTATATATAATATATATATATATATATATATATATATATACATATATATATATATATATATGTATATATAATATACACATATATATATATATATATATGTATGTATATGTATATACTCAAAAAATTTTAAACATTAATTTTTTGCTTAAAATTGCCATACATTTTGTTTTCACAATTTGCTCATTATTCTTATTTTAAATATTTTGGAATCCCTCATTTTAGAGTAATGCAGGAATTTTGCATTGTGAACTCTGCCTCGGCACGACCAACAAGCCTTGACCCATTCTTCCTTCGCTCTCAGGTCGCTTCCCCTCTCGCATTAAATCCGGTGTTATTCAAAACTGTAATTGCACGATGTTTCTGTGCTGCAGAAACTCTGTCGTGACTTCCAGAGAACCTTTCGACGTTGTCTCAGTTCTGGAATGTCTGTCTGGACATATGTGGTGTTTATCACATTTTGTACATGGGATACCTGCGTTGACTTATTGTCTTATTGTTAAAATTGCCACATTTCTTACATCGATATATTTTACCTACTGCATTGACTGCTCATAATTAACAAAGATAAAAAGAAATATACTATTTTAAGACGTTTAGTGATATAGAGGATGGCGCAGAAAACGCAAGACAGTATGTCTCCGTGTATGTATGAATGCTGATAACGGAGACCTAACGCCAAGCTTCTATTATTTAGCCCGAGGAGAAGCCAAGGAACCTCCCACCTGCCACCTTCACTCTTGGCCTGCCTTCTTCACCCACAGCGGCCTCTGATCTTACCCGTTTTCCTTCTCTCCTTCCCTGGTCCCTTATGAATTTTGTCTGGAAGACATTTATTGAGGTTAGGAATTGGAGGGTGGGGGGGTGGGGGGTTATGGCGCACTTTGAAATACGGCTTTATTCTATTAATACTGATCAATTTGCGTTTTGAGATTGCTTTGACGCTCATGGTCCGTACCCAATGGTAATAAGAAAAGCATGTGTTAAGTATTTAAGCTCAAGAAATGTCAATTCCAGGTTTCATGCTTAAATGGTGATTTAAATTCTTCAATCACCAGAGTGAAACGATTGTCACGAAGCTTCTGTTTTAGTGTTTTATCAAATAATTTATTTTTGCTCTTTACGTTTACCATCTTTTAGTTTTATACTGAAAGTTGGGATTAAAATATTTTATTTTAACCAGACATGGTACTTGATATGAAAAGTATTGATCATCACACACGATTATACGAATGTCTGATAACCTTGAAAATAAAACCGGCCAAACCAAAAGGAAATTTCGAAGCAAAATTTTCTTGCTATCGTAATTCCTAAGTAACAATTGCATAATTCATTATATTTTACATTTTCCATAATCGTGATCTAAAAGTCCAAAATCCAAATAATCAGGTCATCCAAATATCTAACTCTGTGTTTTGACGTTAAAGCTTACATAGAAACCGGGTTTTTTTTTTCCAGAAATCAAGATAATTCTAATTAAGATTTTCATTACCGCCTCGCATACCATTCCGTTTTCAAATGCCTTCCAACTTTTGAAAAAGCGACCGGGGGTTTCTTACATTTGTTATTGACTTAGTAAGCGTAAATCAGCTGGGCCTGACAAATAAATATTAGCTCATCCACTTCTAATATCCCTCCGTTCAATGCTTATTCATATTAAGCACTCCCTCTAGCTTCATAGGTAAATATTTACCTGTGTTTCTGGTACACAACAAATAAACGTCGTCCATAGACCGTCTGCGTGTTTGTTTCCAGTTATTCATCTCTCTCTCTCTCTCTCTCTCTCTCTCTCTCTCTCTCTCCTCTCTCTCTCCTCTCTCTCTCTTGTGTTTTTCTATTTCATCTTCTTGGGGCCTTTTTTTTATCTTACATCTATATGCGTGCTAGTCTCTCTCTCTCTCTCTCTCTCTCTCTCTCTCTCTCTCTCTCTCTCTCTCTCTCTCTCTCTCTCTCTGTGTTTTTTCTTCATCTTTTTGGGGCCTTTTTATCCTACAACATCCGTATGGGTGCCAGTCTCTCTCTCTCTCTCTCTCTCTCTCTCTCTCTCTCTCTCTCTGTTTTTTCTTTTTTCATCTTGTGGTCTTTTTATTCCTACGCGTACATCCGATTTCTCCGTATCCTTTTGAATATTTAACTCTATCTCCAATGAATATCACGCCCAAAATTTCGGTGAATTTCGTAAAAGAGGCTGCGAGGTTTCCTGTTTCATAATGTTCATTAGGTTCATAATGTTCATTAAGTGTTCAGACCTCGGGAATGCCGTGGCCTCCTAAGGCTCCTTCCCCTTTGAAGGAAATTTAGCCCTTAAAGTATCTTTAAGTTATTTACCTTTTCATTTATATTCAGAAAAAGTTCTCGTCGGATGTTACATTTTTGGGGGTCCCCTTCTTGAAATATTTTTAACGCTTGTTTTTTAATACGGTACTCAGAATATAGAAAGAAAATGTAAACTAGACAAAATTTTGTTGTTGTCCTTCGTCATTTAGCCTAAAAGAGATCAGAAAACCTACAATTTGGTTCAGATATGTATTCTATTTTCGGATCATCTGAATACGCACGATGATGTAATCTACTTATATCTTTTGAATGCATTGTATATTAGGAATCGAACACAAAAGGGGTCGGGAAGAAAATGAAGTTTGCTGGAGGGGAAGGAACTGTTCCTGGCATTTCCGAGGGGAACAAGGAAGGCACAGCCCTGGAAAGGGTGGAAGAAAATGAGTGGATAGTTTTGAAGGGAACGAGATAATAAAGAGCCACTAGAGACAGGCCAAGGTAATGAAGAGGGCGTCCAAGATTGAAAATGGGTAACGATCATTGCATGCAGCTCAGTTCGAGAATAAGACCTTTTGCGATGGAATTGCAAAAGAAAAATATGTTCGTACATCTCTTTCTCTCTCTCTCTCTCTCTCCTCTCTCTCTCTCTCTCTCTCTCTCTCTCTCTCTCAATATTTGTATTGCTAGTAACATTTTCTATTTATTTATTCGATGCACATGGTCGATATGTCCAGTTTTTCCCAAATAATCGAACATTTTCCTCTTTGCATCGGTGCAGCGTATAAAAAATATGCATTGAAATTTTTTATTAATGCCTGTTTACATTACTATCCACGCAGCTTATTAGTTTTTCCCCCCCCCCCCCAAAAAAAAAGATAGAGGTAAATTGAACTGTTATTGGAATCTATATATATATATATATATATATATATATATATATATATATATATATATATATATATATATATATTTTTTTTTTTTATGGCATTATTTCTTTTCTTAGGTTGAGGTTTATTCAGATATGATAGTTCAGGTCAAGTTATTATAAATTTTAGATAGTAACATTTTTGTCTCATTCTTAGATTTTTTTCAAACTCTAATATTTTTAACCAGTAACTTCATTTTATGTAAATTCTTTCAAAGTGTTGTAATTTAGAATATGTTCATTTTTGTAACGAGTGTATTATTCCAATCATCTTTATTTAAGACCAGATTCTGCTTGTATTCCTGTTAAGAACCACAGTGGGAGTTAATTAAGTGATAATAATACTTAAAGGTAATTACCCAGTTTAATTTTGTGTGTGCTCAAGAGACATTTGGATATTCAGTGTTTTATATATTGCTGTCTGTGAGTTATTTAACGGTCTCAGATTTCAGCTATTAATGTTTTAAAGTGTAACAGTTCTAATGT
>NC_090757.1:41201850-41204350 GCF_036898095.1 Palaemon carinicauda | reverse complement strand
TATATGTATATATATGTATATATATGTATATATTCATATATTTATATATATATTTATATATTTATTTATATATACATATATTTATATATTCATATATATGTATATACACATATATATGTATATACACATGTATATATATATATATATAATTCTCTCTCTCTCTCTCTCTCTCTCTCTCTCTCTCTCTCTCTCTCTCTCTCTCTCTCTCTCTCTCTCTCTCTAATGCCAGGGGTTGGTGCAGATATGGGTATAATTGCAGGTATACACACAAAAATATATATGAAGGCGAAAGAGCAAATATAATAGAAAAGTTGGATTTTTTAATGGCAGAATTCCTGGAAATGAAGAAAAGAAAATCATGTCAAAACAGGAAGGAAGCATGGGAAAGTCAATATTACATTATCAAATAATGGGGATGAAACAAACCATAATAGTGATGAATGCACAGGGTTTAGTCACGAGTAACTCTAAAAGGAAAATAGAGTTCTTAGAAGAACTAACCCAAATTGAAAAAATAGGTATACTAAATATAAGTGAAACATGGTATTCCCAAGAGACTGGCAGTGATGACCAGATAAAGGGTTTCCAAACATATAGATCAGACAGAACAAGTAGGAATCAAGGGGGAACCGCAATATATGGAAGAGACATAAATCAAGGAAAAGTCTGTGAAAAATACAGCAACACAGAATGTGAATTGATTGCGGTAGAACTTGAATTTGAAAAACTAGTGAATATTGTAGTTTACATACCCCCAAATACTAAGGAGTTTGACATAATAATAGAAAAAATAGATGATATATGTAGAAACCATAAAGATTGGAATATACTCCTATCCGGAGATTTTAACTTAACTTTCGTAGAACGGATAGAAGAAAGTGGTTGTATATATACATATAAAAAAGAGAGTAATAGAAGTGCAGAAGATAGGCAATTTGAAAAGCTTCAAGATATGCTATTAGAACATAATATGCAAGAAATAAACCACATTCCAACAAGAAAGGAAAATGTCCTAGATTTAGTATTTGTGAATGAGGTGAATTATGTTAAAGAAGTAATAGTATATAACACGGGAATTTAAGACCACGATGTCATAGAATTGATAGTCCATTCCAAAGCAAGTGATCGCAGAGATAATAAAAGCACAAAACGTTGGGAAGGATATGGAAAATATAATTTTCATAATAAGAATATAAAATGGTCAGAAATAAATGAACTGAACAAAGAATATAAAAATGTATTCATAAGTGATAATATACAGGTAAATACGGACATACTGTACAAAATGCTGGAGAAAATTCTTGAAAAATATGTACCGAAAAAAACTATAAACAACATACATGCATACCAAGAGACAGAATGATCTTATTTCAGAAAATTAGAAAGTGGAAGAAAAATCTTGCAAAAGAAAAAAATGTATGGAAAATGATGGAAATAAAATGAAATATAGAAAATGCAGAACAAAAGATTATACAATCGAAAGAAAATTAAAAAAGGGACTTAGAATAAAGGGCACCTCATAATATCAAAAAAAGAAACCCCAAAGTACTTTACTCCTATACAAAAAAGATGAATAAAGGGAGATTAGAAATAGCCCCTCTAAGAATTGAAGGACGGTTAACGAATAAAAAAAAGGAAATATGCAACATATTAGCAAAAAATATAAGAGTTCACGCCAAGAATTGCGAATGAGAATAATGAAACAGAAATGAGAGAAGAAAATGTTGAATATCTAACGGATATAGATATTAATGAAGCAGATATTGTCAAGGCTATAAGAGAAATTAAAAATGTATCGGCAGCTGGACCAGATAGAGTTCCAGCGATTTTGTTAAAAAAAACTCCACACACTATCGCGAAGCCGCTTGCAGCACTGCTAAGACAAGGTGTAGATATGAGCGAGATATATGTTAAACATAAATTAGCTTATATAACCCCTATTTTCAAAAGTGGATCAAGACTAGAGGCAAGCCTGTTAGTCTAACATCACATATTATGAAAGTGTATATGAGGGTAATAAAAAAGAAAATAATGAATCATTTGGTTAAAAATAATTTGTTTAATATGGGTCAACACGGTTTTGTGCCCGGAAAAAGTACACAAACCCAATTGATAGGACACTATGAAAATACATAAAATAATATGATAAATGTAAAAGACACAGATGTGATCTTTCTAGATTTTGCAAAAGCCTTTGCCAAGGTAGACCATAATATATTAGCGAAAAAAAATGAGAGAGCATAACTTTTTTGGAAAGATAAGAAAATGGGTAAAAGAATTCCTGTAAAACAGAAAACAGATGGCGGTTGCAAATGACGAGAAATCAGATGATCAGGTGATATCTGGTGTGCCACAGGTTACGGTATTAGCTGCACTGCTGTTTGTTATTATGATCTCAGAATCTCAGACATAGACTGTGATGTTAAAAACTCTGTAGTGAGAAGTTTCGCCGATGACACAAGAATAAGTAGAGAATTTACTTGTGATGAAGATAGGAGCT
>NC_090757.1:41174350-41181850 GCF_036898095.1 Palaemon carinicauda | reverse complement strand
TTCAAAAGAGATTACAATGCTAGAACAATATTTATGATGGATCATGAAGAAACATATGGAATCAATGTAATGGTGTTGTTCGCAATTGAAATATTGCGAACAATTTCTTAGTGTTCTATTGAGGTTATGTATAATTTTAGCGTTGAAAAGAAGTGTTTTGAGTTCAATGTAACAATGACCATTATTGAATACTCAGGATAATTAATTGTGATGTTACTAATACGAATTTAATTCAAGGATTAAATGATATTTAAGTATTGAATGAATATTTACTCCAGTAGTTGTTTCTATTCAATTTTCGAAATAATATAAGCACCCTGACTTTTCTCAATTGAATTCACTTTTACTCGCTTGGAAGTTTATCTAAATTTTTTAATTTCAAAACATTGATAAAGCGTAGCAGCGTTTATTCTGGGCTTCAGTATTGAATTATATGAATAAAATTTCATGGAATAGGTGAAAAGGTTTTCCAGTAAGTGCAAAATTCTAGGTAGAAACACTAAGCCAACCAGACGTAAACAAGAGAGCTGGAACATTTTTCATTACTCGAGAAAAATTTGGGATGGTTTTTAATAAAAGTAGAAAGTTTTCATTGATCATTTATACATAATTCAGTTCAAGATGATATGGTTGTGGTGGCCGATGTGGTAACGTCCCTGACTGGTGAACGCTAGACTGAGGTTGGAGTCCCGCTCAAACTCTGTAGTTTCTTTGGCCGCTGCAACCTCACCATCCTTGAGCTAATGATAGGGTGTTTGGGGGAGCCTATAGGTCTATCAGTTGAGTCATCAGCAGCCAGTGCCTGGCCCTCCTTGGGTAATGAAATTACTCGGTAACACGTCGAAAGGAAATCATTTGGTTTGCCAGCTCGCTTCCCCCAGAAATATAACGTCACAAGACACGTGACGTAAACCCCTTGGTCGTAGCTTAGGTGGAGAGGGGGTATGGGCACTGATCATATGTATATATGATCAGTCTCTAGGCCATTGTCCAGCTTGATTAGGCACCGTCACTGTTCCTTGCCTCTGCCATTCATGAGAGGCCTTTAAACCTTTCAAGTTCGGTTTAAGGCTGTACGATATTATTCTGGACGCTAGACCTAATCCTCAATATTTCCCTTGAAACCAATATTGCAAAGTCAGGATTAAAAAACCTCACCGAATTTTTAATTCTTTCTCTTGCGTTGAAATGTCCAGTGGAATCAATATCAGATATATTTCCTGCGAAAATTTCAAGCATAAATGAATGATTAATTTCGCATAAAATTCAAACTTTGCTTATCTTTTAATTAGGATGGCAAACATGTTGAAATTAATTCTTTTGTTGAATGTCCATAACTCCGCTTATAACATCTTCAATTCGCTTTAATTAGGTAAACATGCAAGATAAACTGGTGACCGTAGTGGAATGAAATTTTGTTAAATATTAGATTGATTTTTTGATACCTCGAAGCACAATGAATTTTGCGAGAGAGATTACAAGATAATTTTGAAAATATAACAGAGGCATTTTTTATTACTTCTATATGAATATTCAGGGGAAAATATGAATTTACTTTTAAAAATGGAATTGAAACTAAAAAAAATCACTAAACATGCAGTGGGGCTTTCATGTTTCTTTATTTCGGTAATTGCATTCCTAGAACCCTCTTCATTGAAACCTGTGAAAAAGCAATGTTCGAGGAGAAATGAAAAAAATTAGATAACGTTACACGAAAAGATTTTTTTTTTTATCAAGGGCTAAAGGCTCGTTATCAAATGGATCAAAAGGTATCCATTGCAAAATCAATCAGCTATATATATATATTATATATATATATATATATATATATATATATATATATGTATATATATATATATATATATATATATATATATATATATATATATATCTGTATATATATATATATATATATATATATATATATATATATATATATATATATATATATATACTGTATATATATGTATATATATATATTTATATATATTTATAAATTTGTATATATATATATATATATATATATATATATATGTATATATGTATATGCTTGTTAACTAGGCAGATACAACCATTAAATTTCATAATTAATAGAAAACCGAGTAGTTTATTCATTCCATTTTCTACAACCAGTTTTTTCTTACCCGTATTAGGGTCGAAATTAGAAGTATAGGCGCATCTGGCAACACACGCTTATATACATACTCGCGTGTACATATACAGTATGTCTGTATATTTTTATATATGAATAGAAATATAAAAATTTATATATATATATATATATATATATATATATATGTGTGTGTATATATATATATATATTGAATATTTTGCAATCAAAGTTTATGAATCGAATATACCTAAGTTTATGAATCGAATATACCTATAAGACAGTTCAAGGATATCTGCTTCACACATGACACATATATATATAATGCGTTTGTGTACGTATTTTAATTTATGTATTTGTGCATATGTATGTATATATATATTATGGTTTGCGAAAGATTAATTGTTTCACAAATAACAAATACTTTTATACCCCATTACATAGTACTCTGTGAACATAAAATTATTTTCTACAGTACGACGAGGGAAATTTATTGAACGAAATGGCACTAGAACTGTTTGAAACTTGTTTGAAAACACAGCGAATTATATTGGTTTGCCGTTTGTCATTTCAAATGTAAACTGTGTAAGATATCTCTTCAGTCATGGCTGATTTGTTGTAAATGTCTCTTGACCTATCGTGGTAGCATCAAATATGTAAGCTGAGACGCCTTTTTATTACATCAGCTGGGTCGAGGGGAATGGTCAAACCAGGTTTCAGGAAAGAGCTCATGAAACTTTGGGACTTTTGCATCGGAAACATACAGGTTTCTTGGCATTTGACAGCTTTTTACAGATAAGTTGGTGTTAGTAAAGTGTTTTAAGACAGTTTCTTTTCAGAAAAATGTGGAACACCTGTATTATAGAATAAAATTTTATCTTTAGTTCTCCAGCTTTCTCATCTTGGAATCTTGAGCAAAATCTTTCCCCTGAAGGATTCTTATTTATTTTGTGTGTTGGTTGTTTACTAAGACTATTATAAGAGTCTTAGTAAACAACCAACACACAAAATAAATAAGAATAACAATAATAATTATTATTGTTATTACTAGCTATGCTGCAACCCTAGTTAATTCACTCCCTCTCCCTCCTTGATATGCTCCAGTGGGAGAGCCTTAAAGTTGCTTGATGAATTGAGGATGTATTTTGTTGCTGAACTTGTCTGTATTTTATAATAAAAAAGGGTTTGTCTGACAAAAAGTAACCAAAAAGAAGAGCAATGCAATGTCTCGGGAATTTTTTTATATAGTATAATAAAGATTCGAAAGAATTTTGGTGGCTAGAAAAATCTACTTTACAAGTATTGATAGATCTAGATCACCTATTAATTCAGGTTTGAATTGCCATTGCTTTCAGATATTTTAAACCTTGTTAGATTTTCAGTCATTATTTATTTTTTTTATTTTTAAAGTAAACAACGTTCGCGTTGCGTCCAATATTTTATTCATTGACATCTTTATGTGAAAGTAGACGTCCAACCATTTGAATCAAATCTGTATATTCCTTTTATCTGTTTATTCTTTTTAATCTAATTATTAAGCACTTAAGAGGGAAACTCAATTAATGCACTTTAATTTCATCTACTTGGTTTGATTTTAGGAGTATTTATTGGAGATATATAATTCATAGCGTTGAGAGTAGGAAGGAAATTATCTTTAGCAAGAATTTGCATTAGACACGGGTAACTCGGCCATGTTATTCATTGATACAAATGAATAAATCAAAAGGTCAGGTTTCTCTTGGTTTATGATCGAAAGACGAAGAGCGCTAGAGAGGAAAAATATAACTGGTGGTCATTTTGCTTCGAGAGAGAGAGAGAGAGAGAGAGAGAGAGAGAGAGAGAGAGAGAGAGAGAGAGAGAGAGAGAGAGAGAGAGAGGATAGCGTTAAAAACGAGAAGCGTGGGTTTAGACTTAAAACGGATTTTGTCAAATTTATATCTTTAACATGTGAATTTTAAAAGCAAAAGAAAAAAATAATTTGTGAGATGCATGTGCGTGGGAAACAAATAAGGGTTGCATTTATAGATGCACAGCGTAGGATGCTGATAAGAAGTGTCAAAAGTTTATTGTTGTGAACAATTGAAACTTTTTGTGATTCAAGTAAAATATATTTAGATATGTAGAATGGTTTGTTGTTTGAAGTCTTATGACTCCATGGCTGTTAGATACCTAGTGAAGAGAGCAGTCACAAAAAATATTTAAAAAATTAAGGCTTAGTTGTTAAAATAACCTGTGAATGGTGTTCTGATGTTGCGCTTTTGTGACAATGGTTACTTGGATAGTGATGAAGAGAATCTTCAGAAAATAGTGAGGAGGAATGAAGGTGTTAGTGAAAATTAGAGATTTGGAATTACATATGGACAAGAGTAATGCTATCATTTTATATCCGCATCAGGATGGTGGAATAAGATTCAGTGTGAATAGCAAAAGCACGGGGGCGATCGATTGATAATAGTTCTTTTTTGAGTCTGTAGAGAAGGCCAATGACAATGGATGAACCAACGAAGGTATGAGGATGAATGTAAAAGAAGAGTTTCTGTTGAAGGTCAAGTTAGAATAAGGCAATTTTGTAAGCGAAGTCCGGAGTTTTAAAACTATTGAAAAAATAAAGCTCTATTATATTGAGTACAAATGCTTGCTCCATTTATATATTTATTGTATATATGTATATATATCACACACGCACGTACACACACACACACACACACACATATATATATATATATATATATATATATATATATATATATATATATATATATAAATATATATGGATAAGATCAGGAAGAGGGATAGATGGGAATGGTTTGGGGATGCTCTTCGCACTCCCCAAGAGAGATTAATTCACCAAACTTTCAACTGGGCTCCATGAGGCATTAGATGAGTTGGAAGACCCAGGCCTACAATGGGAGATGATGAATGGAGAAGTATTGATCTAAAAGCTCGAAAGGACTGGTGGAATCTAACTAAGGCCCTTTGTGTCAATAGGCATATGAGATGATACTGTACCAACCGTGTGTCACACAATTGTACATAATTCCTTTTGTATATAATATGCTTGTATCTTCGCTCTTCCCTCGCACTCAAACGAACATGAAAATTCATGTCTGCTGTTTTGCTCTGAACATTGTCTCTCTCTCGAACATGTTATGTCCTGTTGCCTTGAGGTTTTGTATATAAAGAAGAGTGTTCCTTAATATATAACTCAGTCGTTTGCATCCTGCCTTTGAGTTCACACACCCTTACTCGGCGTCGTCACAATATATATATATATATATATATATATATATATATATAATATTTATATATATATATATACATATATATTTATATATATACATACATATATTTATAATTACATATATATATATATATATACACACATATATATATTATATTTTATATATATATATATATATATATATATATATATATATATATATATATATATATATATATATATATAATCCGTAATTACTAGTACCCTCCAGAACAAAGGCCTCAGGCATGTCCTTACACTTTCGTCTATTTATGGTCTTTCTATGCCCGTCCAACCCGTAAACTTTCTTAGTTCTTCAATCCAACGTCTTTTTTTTTTCCTTTTCCTGCTTCATTTGCAATCTATAGGGACCCATTCTGTCATTCTTAATTGTCCATCTATAATCTGTCATTCTCATATGTACTGCCCATGTCCATTTATTCTTATATATATTCATACATACATATATATATATATATATATATATATATATATATATATATATATATATACATATACATATACATATACATATACATACTGTATATATATATATATATATATATATATATATATATATAATGTATGTGTATAGATGTATAGTTATATGTATATATATATATATATATATATATATATACATATATATAATATATATATATTATATATGTACATATAAACACTATACATCTATATACATATACATATGTATATATATGTATCAATATGTATATATGTATATATATATATATATATATATATATATATAATACAAAGTATATATACTTTTGACCTTATTAGTCCTACTGTACAGCAGTGTCTGCCACTCGAGATAATTTTCTCCTATTTCTTTTCAATGCGTGTGTACCTCCCCCAACGAAGGTGGAAGGAGGTTGTGTCTCCTCCCCTGTTTGTGAACAGCTTCCTGTCAACAATTTTAATCGTAGAGAGATGAAACTTTCAGGGATTTACTGTTATGTAGAAAACTGGAAATTATTAAATTTTGTAAGTTTAAGGTCAAGGTCGCGGTCAAGCATAATGTCCAATTCACCAATTCAGCCATACGTTTGACATTGTCACAGAGACTTCAAACTAGGTTCCTATTTCAGTGCATGAAAATCCACGCCAATAAATACATGTTGAGGTCAAAGGTCAAGGTCAAGGTCGAGAAATAAATCTTATTTTGACTCTCCCTTCTTTCTAGTTGTGATATGCCAAATATATTTCATCATCATCAATATCTCCTCTCGCGCCTATTGACGCAAAGGGTCGCTGATAGATTTTGCCAGTCGTCTGTATCTTGAGCTTTTAAATCAATACTTCTCCATTCATCATCTACTATTTAACGCCTCATAGTCCTCAGCCATATAGGAATGGGTTTTCCAGCTACTCTAGTGTCTTCTAGAGCCCAATAGAATTTTTGGTGAAGTAATCTCTCTTGGGGAATGTGAAGATCATGACCAAACCATCTCCATCTACCTCTCACCATGATCTCATCCACATATGGCACTCGAGTAATTTCTCTTATGGTTTAATTTCTAATTCTGCCTTGCCATTTCACTCACAAAATTCTTCTGAGGGCTTTATTCTCAAATCTACAAATTCTGTTTGAAATTGTTTCATTGTCATATCACGACTGCGCGCACACTCATACAAACATGCATGCATGCATACATACATAATTTATATACGTACATATATATATATATATATATATATATATATATAAATGATATATATATATATATATATATATATATATATATATATATATATATATATATATATATATATATATATATATATATATATATATATATATATATATATATGTATGTATGCATGTATATATATATATATATGCATATATATATCCATATATATATAGATATATTTATATATATATGTATATATTTATTATATATATATATACGTATATATATATATATATATATATATATATATATATATATATATATATATATATGTATATATATATACATACATATACTGTACATATATTACAAGCATATATTCATGTGCGTGTATTATTGCTTGTACTTGCGTGAGGTGTGTAAGTATTCATATAAAAGGGATTCAGTAAGTGTGAATCATTTATCAGGCTACCCAG
>NC_090757.1:41167001-41171350 GCF_036898095.1 Palaemon carinicauda | reverse complement strand
GAGCCCAACCTCCTGTGATATTTTATGCATTCTGGAAGCAAGCATTGCAAATCCTGTGGTGATTTGCTAATAAGGACAGCGTCATCAGCAGACTCGAGGTCAGCTAATTTCATATTACCAATTCAGTCTAATCTTTCTCCACCATCCCCACCTATTTTATGCATTACAAAATCAATGAAGAGGATAAACAACATACGTGACAACACATTCCTTGGAGTACTCTACTGTTGACTGGAAATTAATTTGGTAGGACTCAAATACCATTAATTTTGCACTTACTATGCTCATTAAAAGACTTTAACAAAATTTACATATTTAAAAGGAACTCCACAATAATGCAGGACTCTCCACAAAATTGGTCGGTGCACACTCAAAGGCTTTTTCATAGTCCCCCAAATCCATCAAATCCATGTACATTACTGTACATGTCTTAAAATTAAAATTTGGTCAGTAAAACTTATACCTGTTGTATATCCTGCTTGTTCGTGTCTCAGCTTTTCATAAATCTTTCTCTCTAGTTTTTCTAGAATACGCATACTGTATATTTTCATGATATCTGACGTAAGTAATTTTTGCAATCACCTTTTCTTTTTGCCATTCTTACCAACACTCCTAGCTCCCAATCATCAGATTTTGGCTCTTTACTACGCATTCTACAAAATAGTCTTGCAATTATTCTGGGAGTCACTTCATTTTCAGCCAATATCATCTCAGCGTTTATTCAATCGCACTCATGGGCTCTTCATCTTTTGAGTTCTTTAAGGATAGCTTCGACTTCAAACACACTTAAATTCATTCATGGGCACATCAAGGTCTTTCTTAGCTTCAGGTATATCAATCAAATTATTCCTTTCATATCTATTCATGACCTCACTAAAGTGTTCCATCCAACTTTGCCTTTCTTCATCTTCTGTTATAATAAATCTATCTCTCCTTTTAATGAGTATTTGCTTCTTCTTCTTTGCCCACGTAGAGATTTCATCAATAATTCTATGAGCAATACTTAAACCATAGCCACTCCCTGAATTCCTGGCTTTGTTAGCCTCATCTGCTTTCCTCTCTTAATATTCTCTCCAGTCATACCTGGCTTTTTTTTTCTCTCACTATCAATACTGGAGTACAGTGAACCCTCGCTACTTCGCGGTTCGACAATCGCGGATTCACCACTTCGCGGGGTTTTCCCATAACCCATATATATATACATATCGCGGATTTTCCGGAAAATTCGAAAATACCGCGAAATCTGAAGACAACCAAATACGATATTTTGTTACCTGTAATTCCATTAATACTGTAATTAGTAATATCTGTTCTTACTGATTGTTCATTGCATTACATATGATATATAATTCAGCACAGAAAGAAATAAAACACGAAAAGAGAATGTGATCATACGATAATTCAGTACTGTATACAGTACGTAGTAAAATTAAATCGAACATGAAACGCAAATCACATGCAGTCATACCATATTAGAATGGTGTGTACTGTAATGGATGTGCTTCTTTTCCATGAATCTTTTGTATGTATACGTACGTAGTACTGCATCCAATAATATTCTTTGTTGCAAAAATCACATTTCGAATAAGCGTACGAGAGAGAGAGAGAGAGAGAGAGAGAGAGAGAGAGAGAGAGAGAGAGAGAGAGGCGTAAAATAGCGTACGTAAAGCTGTATTATTATTATTGTTATTATTATTATTATTGTTGTTGTTGTTAATAAAATTATCATTGTTATTATTATTATCATTATTATTATTATTATTACTGTACAGTATTATTATCATTATTTATTATTATTACGGTATTTACTTAATCTACGTACGTTCGGTATGCGCGGGGCATTTTCTATGAGTAGGTAACCTACGCATCATAGTACTGTAAGACGGGTTGTGATTGGTTCAAGCGCTGATAGATGACGAATCAGAACTCAAGTTTTGTTATCTAGCCTGTGATTGGTGTTTTGCCCGCATCTCCTACCCGCAGCATCTAAGTTCTCGCGGGGCTGGATCGTCCACTCTCTGTTACCGCGTATCGCTGAGTAGACGTTTCTTAAGTGTGTGAATCTGTGCTGTGTGCGACTTTTTTTAAGTTGAACTTTTTGTTACTGTAAATCCTACTGTAATGGCTCCCAAGCGTTCTGCTTCTCTTAAGGCTGGTAGTGAGCCTAAACGCCACCGAAGGATGATGACGATAGCTGAGAAGGTTACGCTTTTCGACATGTTAAAAGATGGTAGAAGTTACGCGGCCGCCGGCCGCCATTTTGGCATCAACGAATCTACTGTTCGCTATATCAAGAAGGACGAGGCGAACATTAGAAAGACGGCTGCAATCACCTTTAGCAGATCAGCGAAGCGAGTCGTTACAACGCGTAATAAAACGATCGTACGCATGGAAGGTGCTTTAGCTGTGTGGATTGCCGACTGCCGGAAGAAGAACATAGCGTTGGATACGAACACCATCCAAACAAAGGCTTTGAGCTTATATGAGAATTTTGCTGCAAAGGAACCTAAAGACGACGACGGCAACCATGCTGAAGATGATGATGATGCAGATGATCCTCAACCAGGGACATCCACTGATTCCCAGCCTCAGAAACGTTTTTCCGCCAGCAAAGGATGGTTCGCGAAGTTTCAGAAACGCTTCGCCCTGAAAAGCGTTTCCCTGCATGGGGAGTCTGCTTCCGCTGACACTGCCGCTGCTGAAACTTACGTGAACCAGACGTTCAAGAATATTATCGCCGAAGGTGGATACAAGCCGGAACAAGTCTTTAATATGGATGAGACTGGCTTGTTTAGGAAGAGAATGCCGTCGCGAACTTTCCTGTTCAAAGAGGAAGCCAAAGCCTCTGGCTTTAAAGCATTCAAGGATCGCGTTACCCTCGTGATGTGTGGCAATGCTGCTGGATTTTTGTTAAAGCCGGGGCTTATTTATAAGTCGAAAAATCCTCGCGCTTTGAAAAATAAAAAGAAGAATCTCCTTCCCGTGTACTGGATGCATAATCAAAAATCATGGATTACGAAGATGCTGACCTCCAACTGGTTCCATCAGTGTTTTATCCGCAAGTCAGCAAATATCTCTTAGAGAAGGGCTTGCCATTCAAGATCCTTCTCCTTATGGATAACGCTGGTGGACACGCAACTGACCTGTCGCATGAGGGCATTCAGGTTGAGTTCCTGCCACCCAACACCACGTCATTAATTCAACCGATGGACCAGGGGGTTATCAGGGCGTTCAGGGCCCTCTACACGAAGAACACCTTGGCGGACCTCGTTGCGTGTGTGGATGCTGCCCAAGATGACGAGGATGAAGATTTTAACTTGAAGGCGTACTGGCGGCAGTACACCATAGCCATGTGCCTGCAGAATATTCAGAAGGCACTTCAAGAGATGAAACCTGCAACCGTGAATGCGAGCTGGAAGAAGTTGTGGCCCGATATTGTTTACGACGACAAGGGATTTACTCCGTCGGAAATCCAACACTCTGCAATACGCAAATCTGTGCAGTTGGCTGCCATAATTGGAGGTGACGGGTTTGGCGACATGACGACTGAAGACGTCGACGAGTTGTTGGACTGCCATTCCCAGCCCCTAACTGACGCAGACCTCGAAGACCTGACGAAATCGGCAAGTGAAGAAGAGAGTGATACCCAGGAAGAGACCCAAGAAAATGTCGAAGAAACGGGCTTAACATTAGAACGGCTTGCCAAGGCCTGCAACCATGCGAAGGAGTTGAAAGAAATGTTGCAAGAGTGGGACGAGGATATGGTTCGCTCGATGCAATTCTGCAACAAGATCGATGAAGACATGACTCCCTACAAAATGCTCTTGGATCGAAAAAAGAAGCAGCGGCAACAACTTCCGATCACAATGTTCTTCCAGCCTCGCAAAAAAGAGCCAGTTCCTCCTGCTAGTACGCCTTCGGAAGAAATTGAAGAAGTTTTCCCAGGAAGAAGTTGAAGAGGTGTCCCAGGAAAAGACACCTCCGTCTGAAGAGACGTAAAATACTACCTGGCTGCACAGTAGAACACATCATCAGCTTCATCATCATCATTTCTACTGTGCAGCAAATTCATCGCCATCACCATTCAAGTTTTTCTTCAACTTCTTTCGTGGTGAGTACAGTAACAATCTTTATTTTTTACTTAATATTCTTACTGTACATTCTAAAACTGTATTTGTGCCTGTTTTATAGTTTAGTACTGTACGTACTGTATGCATTAAGTTAAAGGGAAGGTTTTAAAAGTCTACATGTTGTAACCTATCATATTTTTTTTGTTTAAAATTTACATTTACGTACGTAAAACAATCTCTCTCTCTCTCTCTCTCTCTCTCTCTCTCTCTCTCTCTCTC
>NC_090757.1:41134501-41162001 GCF_036898095.1 Palaemon carinicauda | reverse complement strand
ACACGAGTAAGTCATCTTCCATAACTTTACAGAAAACTACTTTTACTGAAAACATGTCAATGTCCTGGTACAATAATTCAAACTTCTAATGTGACTACTTTGTACCAACCGTGTGTCACACGATCGTACATAGTAACGACATTTCTCTTTTTTGTATATAATATCCTTTGTATCTCCGCTCTCCCCTCGTACTGACAGCGACTTGAATCAACTCGTCTGTTTTTCTTACCATTAACTGTTAACAAAACCGATTGTTGGTTGAACAGGAAACAGCCTGTTAAATGTTATGACCACCTTGCCCGGATTTGATGTATATATGTTACAGGCAAACTGTTTAACCAGGCATTTCATGAAATGCCTAAAGAAATAAAAAAAAACATTGCTGTTAAAATGCCATTATTATATACAACATATCAGCAAATATTCACTATTGACCTAAAATTCCTATGAATCAGGTATTTAGCGAAATCCCTGGGCTCTAAAACCAGTCATTTCGCGTAATGCCTGGAAATTTTAGTCATTTCACGAAATCCATAAGTGAATCAGTCATTTCACGAAAAACCTAAAATACTTGGGCATTTCGCGAAGTGCCTGGCTACACAGTTTGCCTGTAACATATATAAACTGATGTTCTGTAATAAAGTTACTCAGTTTCTTTCATCCTGCCTTTTTAGTCACAGCCCCTCTCGGCCCCTCACAACTTCAAGTGGAAGTATGTCCCCGATCGCTGCTGTGTGTGTGTGTGTATATATATATATATATATATATATATATATATATATATATATATATATATATACACAAATATATACATATATATATATATATATATATATATATATATATATTTCTTAATAAGTTTTTCAAGGTTTTTATTCTTTTTAATTTGTGTGAAACTACTTCAAGAAGACTAAGGAATATTATATTACTTGGATTAACTTGACCTTTAACGTTCATCAATAATGACAAATAACTTATTCTGAGAAGTTCTGTAACAATTTTCCAAACTTTTTCTTCTTCTTTTTTTATTATGGCATTTGATCTAGCATTTCTGCTTCCTTAGTTTATATATTTCCGTTTCATTTTAAGCATTATTAAACAATTTCTAACAACACACAATTATCATCATAACAAAGCGTTTATCTTCAGCTCTTCTGGAAATTCTGCACTTATTCATTTTACATTGTTTAAATTTGTCGTATTTCATCCTTGAAAATCACACCTATTCCTTCCGGGCATCTTTCTTGACTGTATCACTTTTTCCTGCATTCAAAAATTAAAATTTCTCACCTCAATCTCTTCCAAGAAAATCTTTTGCAATGCATTTATTTTTTATAGAATTTTTTTTTTGCACACTTTTTCTTCACTGTGCAGTTAACTAATCCAAAGCAACTTTGTTTTTTGTTGTTGATTTCTTGCACTTCCCATATTTGTCTCTACTTTGTCCTGGATTCACTGATTAGTTTTCTATAAATACCTTACTCGAGTGCTATATGTAGATGAGATTATGTATGAGGGGTAGGTGGAGATGGTTTGGACATGCTCTTCGCACTCCTGAAAGAGATTAGTTCGCCAAACGTTCAGCTGGGCTCCCAAGGCACGAGAAGAATTGGAAGACCCAGGCCCACATGGCTGAGGACTATGAAGCGCGAAGTAGAAGAAAATAAATGGAGCAGTAATGAATTTAAAACTCCAGATAGAGACGATTGGCGAAAAGAGATGATGACGATGGCCTATAATAGATCTTTTGTCGTTACATGCATTTAGAAGTTTGTCTCTTTTAATTCACTACACAAATTAAATCATGTGGTTTTCCTAATTTTTTGTTTCAAAAGCATGTGCTAAACTCCTTTATTAGTCCTCCTTGGCCTTAGCTTGAACTTTCAGGCAATATTAATATATAGGGCAACATGTAATCTCCGTGATTTCTTGTCGCCTACCCTATGACACCAGAAGAGAGAATTTTTTTGTCTATATAATTCAGAACAAATAACTAATCATTATTAGAGTTGTGGCAATCTACTGGAAACATTCCTGCATAGTGATCTTCTGAGCTGGGGTTTGAGACATGTGTCTGCAACCTCATCATCCTTACGAGCTAGAGAAGGGGATTTTAGGGAGAGCCTATTGATTCACCTTCTGAGTCATTAGCAGCCATTGCCTGGCCATCCCTGGGCCTAGCGGGGTTGGAGAAGCGCATGGGCACTGATCATATGTATATATGGTCAGTCTCTAAAGCATTGTCTTGCTAAGGTAATATCACTGTCCCTTGCCTCTGCCATTCATGACGACCTTTAAACCTTTTAAGACGAAATATGTCCTTTTTTAGCTCGAGTGCTAAAATGTAAACTACAGCTAAGGAGGTTAAATAGAGGAGAAGATAAAACTCGCGAATACTATAAGAAACTCCAAGAAAGGAAGACAAAAATGCAACAGGGCTTGAAAGTCTTAGGAGAACTTTTTTTGTGAGTAAGTGTATCTAGGTTTTTCTCAAAAAGTCTCTGTAACAGTGTGTCCCTTGTTTTTGAACCTGCATGTTATCGGTTATAATCTCCCATCTCTTATCTATCTATCTAAATATCTATCTGCCTATCTACCAATCTTTATTTATATATACATATATATGTATATATATGTATATATATACACAGCATATGTATATCTGAGTATGTGCATATTATATATATATATATATATATATATATATATATATATACACATACACACACATATAATACATACATACATACATACATATATAAAGTATATGTAAATATGTGTATGTGTATATATTTTATATATATGTATATATATATTATATATATATATTATATATACATATGTATATGTGTATATATATTGTATATATATATATATATATATATATATATATATATATATATATATATATATATTTACATACATATACTATATATGTACATATACATATATATATGCATACATATATACAGTATATACATATATATATATATATATATATATATATATATATATACATGTATATATATGTATATGTATATATATGTATATTTTTATATATATGTATATATGTATATATATGTATATTTTTATATATATGTATATATGTACATATATACATAGATTTATATATATATACATACATACATATATATATATATATATATATATGATATATATATACATACATAAATATACATACTCACACATATACATATACTGTATATATACATATAAATATACATATATATACATATACATATACATATATATACACACATATATAGATATATATATATATATATATATATATATATATATATATATATATATATATATATATGTATATATATATGTATATATATATATATATATATATATATATTATATATATATATATATAATTGTGAGAATTGAAGGTTACAAAATAATAGATAAAACAAAAGAAATAAACCTGAAACTCTTTCCTGATACCCTTTTGAAAGTCTTGATTCTTTAAAGATCTTTTGATCGACCGTTATACATTTTACCGATAACGGGAGTGCATTAACAGCGAGCCACCGAAACTTGCAACTAATGTGTCTCGCCACTTCCCGGAAGATCGATGGGCGTCCCAATTTATCTCTCTCTCTCTCTCTCTCTCTCTCTCTCTCTCTCTCTCTCTCACTCTCTCTCTCTCTCTCTCTCTCTCTCTCTCTCTCTCTCTCTCTCTCTCTCTCTCTCTCATTAAGAACAAGTCTCGTAGTGTCATCGCCTCGTCAATGCGAGCAGCTAATTGGAATCAATACGACGACACCCGAAAAATGAAAGAACACAAGAGTTATTTTTATCCTGTAATAGATCCCCGTAATGCCGTCGTTATTGATGCTATCGAAGGATTTGGATTCGAGGATGATTTTTTTTTTTTTGGCCCCGAGGATTATTGATAGGAAATGGGATTATGATCCTTTACATAAGAAGATATAATCTCCTATATCCCCTTATCAGTTATAGGTTTGAGATGATCATTTTTTATATGTTGCTTGTAAGAGATTATTCGTGAATGAAATGCAACTTATCAACATTTTCTGTTGAAAGATTCTATGGTTATAGATATGCAAATATTTTTTTACATAAATAATTGACACATTTAGCATTTTTACAATATCGTAATCCACATTGATGATACACTTAGCCTTCTTACAAGATTGTAATTCGCATTTATGATATATTTTGCCTTCCTACAATATTGTAATCAACATTGATGATACGTTTAGCCTTCTTAAAATATTGTAATTCACATTGATACATTTAGCTTTCCTACACTATTGCAATGCACATTGATGATACACTTAGCCTTCCTACAATATTGTAATCCACATTGATGATACATTTAGCCTCCTACAATATTGTAATCGACATTGATGATACATTTAGCGTTCCTACAATATTGTAATCCACATTGATGATACATTTAGCCTTCCTACAATATTGTAGTTCACATTAATGATACACTTGGCCTTCCTACAATTTTGTAATCACGTTGATGATACATTTGGCCTTCCTACAATATTGTAATCCACATTGATGATACATTTAGCCGCCTACAATATTGTAATCCACATTGATGATACATTTAGCGTTCCTACAATATTGTAATCCACATTGATGATACATTTAGCCTTCCTACAATATTGTAGTTCACATTAATGATACACTTAGCCTTCCTACAATTTTGTAATCCACATTGATGATACATTTGGCCTTCCTAAAATATTGTAATCCACATTGATGATACATTTAGCCGCCTACAATATTGTAATCCACATTGATGATACATTTAGCGTTCCTACAATATTGTAATCCACATTGATGATACATTTAGCCTTCCTACAATATTGTAGTTCATATTAATGATACACTTAACCTTCCTACAATTTTGTAATCACGTTGATGATACATTTGGCCTTCCTACAATATTGTAATCCACATTGATGATACATTTAGCCGCCTACAATATTGTAATCGACATTGATGATACATTTAGCGTTCCTACAATATTATAATCCACATTGATGATACATTTGGCCTTCCTACAATATTGTAATACACATTGATGATACACTTAGCCTTCCTAAAATATTGTAATCTACATTGATGACACATTTACCCATCCTACAATATTGTAATCCACATTGATGATACATTTGGCCTTGCTACAATATTGTAATGCACATTGATGATACACTTAGCCTTCCTAAAATATTGTAATCTACATTGATGACACATTTACCCATCTTACAATATTGTAATCCATATTGATGATACATTTAGCCTTCTTAAAATTTTGCATTTCACATTTATGATACATTTAGCCTTCCTACAATATTGTAATCAACATTGATGATACCTTTAGTCTTCCTACAATATTGTAATGGCAATTGATGATACACTTAGCCTTCCTACAATATTGTAATGCACATTTATGATACACTTAGCCTTCCTACAATATTGTAATCTACATTGATGGTACATTTAGCGTTCCTACAATATTGTAATCCACATTGATGATACATTTAGCCTTCCTACAATATTGTAATGCACATTTATGATACACTTACCCTTCCTCCAATATTGTAATCCCCATTGATGATACACTTAGCCTTCTTAAAATATTGTAATTCACATTAATGATACATTTTGCCTTCCTACAATATTGTTATTCACATTGATGATACATTTAGTCTTCCTACAATTTTGTAATCCTCATTAATGACACACTTAGCCTTCCTACAATATTGAAATCCCCATTGGTGATACATTTAGCCTTCCTACAATATTGTAATCCCCATTGATGATACATTAAGCCTTCCTACAATATTGTAATCTAAATTGATGATACATTTAGCCTTCCTACAATATTGTAATCCACATTGATGATTCATGTAGCCTTCCAACAATATTGTAATCCACATTGATGATACATTTAGCCTTCCTACAATATTATAATTCACATTATGATACATTTAGCCTTCTTATAATATTGTAATCCCCACTGATTTAAGAAGAAAGACTGCGGGACGCAGTATGTGACGATTTTAAGGTTTTTTAAGTTTTAGTTTTTTCTTTCTTTCATAAAGTAACTGAATAATAATGATTTTCTTAGTACTAATCCAGACGAAAGTTCCACCGTGGTTCACTGGTTCAAGCAGCACATATTTTTGTTTAGATTTAAAATATATTAATTTTACAAAAGCTATGACTCTACGGGCTGCATAATTGCTATTGCAAGAGCCCGTGCTTTGCCAATAGGACCAGGCAATCTTGCACAACAAGAAGAAGTTATGATTTAAGAAAACTGCGGGAGCGAAATAGTTGTATTTCACAAGGTTTTGTTGAACGGAAAGCGGAGGATGGTTGAAGGTCAGACTTCATGGGTTTTGATACCAGGTTTTGAAAATATCGAAAAAGGGAATGTGATACAGATTATGAGGAACAAGAAAAGTTTAGCTGCTACTTTGAAGGTCATCAGTGTTGGTTTCTTTAACCTTTACATTTTTTTCTGTACATTCGCGGTTGTCATTGTCTCAATTTATTATTAAGAAGTCATTTTTTTTATCACACCATTGATACCTCCGCCAATGAAGCAGGAAGGAAGTTATGTTTTACCCCTGTTTGTGTGTTTGTTTTCGTTTGTTAGTGAACACCTTTCTGGCCACAATTTTAATCGTAATAAAACATGCAGGGAGTAACTTTTATATAAAGAGCTGGAAATTATTATATTTGGGAAGGTCAAAGGTCGAGGTCATTGTTAAGCAAAATGTCCAATTCACGTACTCAGCCATAAGTGTAGACATCGTTGTCACAGACTTCAAATCTGGTTCATATTTGAGTATATGAAAATCCACGCCAATTATTACATATTAAGGTCGAAGGTCAAGGTCGAGTCCATTGTCAAGGTCGAGCAAAAGGTCAAATTCCGGTCATTAACCATATGATCACAATTTTAATCGTAAGGTAATGAAACTTACATGGATTTTAAACTGTGTAAAGAACTATAAATTATTAAATTTTGGAAGGTCAAAGGTCAAAGTTACAGACGAGCAAAACGTCCCTATCACGTAATCAGCCATACGTTTGGGTATCCTTGTCACAGAGAATTCAAACTTAGTTCATACATGAGTGTGTGAAAATACACGCCAATTAATACAAGCTAAGGTCAAAGGTCAAGGTCCAGGTCGAGCAAAAGGTCGGGAAATAAACTGCCACGGTGGAGGTCTGCGCTCTATTGAGTGCCCCTCTAGTTTGTACTAATTTGTCTATTTCCAAGCGCAATTTATATATATATATATATGTATATATATATATATATATATATATATATATATATATATATATATATTATTTGGATGAGACCCATTTTTTATATGTGAAGAATTTTGTGTGGTTTTTCTCTTGCCGAGCTATTTATAAGAAAACATTGAATTTGTGGCACCCCAACAAATTAGTTGAAATGTTACATTTGGCGTTTATTATGATACCCGTTCCAGGAAACGTGGATGCTGAATCTCGATAAATTTTTGAGTGGGCGCATTCAACTTAAAACAATTTTTGCTTTGTGGGATTACAGCTCTTCTCCTCCCAAATCCAGAACCGTTTATAAAGACATGGAATGTCAATGGATTCGACGCGGTTGCAATTTTGATAACCTCATTTTCAGAAGTTAGAAAAACTATTCAGCCACTGTACTGGTTGCCTTTCCCCATTTGCCAGGAGTGATGTTTTTTTCTTGAAATTCAGTGTATTTACCGTGTTCTTCTGGTCACTGAGTCTGGTTCAACACGCCAAACTTTTGTCAATCAATTCTCCCTGTCAGACAGCTGCTCCAAAATGCACCCCTAACTAAGGCGCTCTTCTCGCCCCTCATTCCTTCACTTGCAATTCCATTTCCGGTCAAAGCTCTTTCAACAACTCACCCTAGGATCAAAAAGGTGGAAGGGGACAGGGAGAGGAGGAGGAGGAGGAGGAGGAGGAGGAGGGGGGCGGGAGTGCCCCACCTCTGGCTGCTTTTTCTACCTAGATAATTTTCTCAGATGCGCGCAGTAGGCAGTCCCTTATCGGAAACCTATCTGGCCACCGTTTACTGCGGCCAAATATTGCAATACTGATGCTCACAGTGCCACCTAATATTAGTTGAGTATTCTGAAAGCGTTTTAATGCTCAACGATATAGCCCCGTCCAACCCGAGCGCTCTCTCTCTCTCTCTCTCTCTCTCTCTCTCTCTCTCTCTCTCTCTCTCTCTCTCTCTGCTTTTAAATATAGTTCTCTTTGTAAGTGCACGATGTGACATACCGTACAGAATAAGCATATTTGTCTGACGAAACTGTACAAAATCAATTAGAACCTTTTAAAGAATTGGTAACTCTGTTTTCTCTGCCCCTTTTAATCATGCATCACCGTTCTATCTTTGTTTAAAGTTCCCTCGGAAGAGGATAAAATATTCATATCCTTCGAGAAGAGTCTGAAGTGAATTAGGTCCTGAAAGACTGCTGATACGTTTATCCCTCTCTCTCTCTCTCTCTCTCTCTCTCTCTCTCTCTCTCTCTCTCTCTCTCTCTCTCTCTCTCTCTCTCTCCCACTTTTCCTTGGTGCGCGAAAGTTTTTACAAAGACGCGAATCAAAACAGCGAACTGACTAATTGATTCTTAACGCGATGGTCTTTGGTCCTTCTGAAAATATCGGTCTCACTCTAGATTTTATATCAACATGTAAATTCAATTTAAGATGAAAGGATTTAGGGGGGATCACCGCCTTGCGAGTTATCGATATGTTGTGATTTCTTTCTTCAGTGTCACAGGGTTTTGCGTATTTGGTGAACGTATGTACAAAGCATTCTTTTGCAATTTTTGTAATAATGAATAAATACAGGTTATTAGGGATATTATACTGATGTGATACTTGAAATGGAGAATAGTACACGCAGGTAGGAATTATTGCATGGTTGATAATGAAATACTATAAATACAAATTCCCTCAAACTATGATTTTTTTTTAACGTATCTTTGCATTTGGAAAATGTCTTGGATTTTCTTAATTTCTTTCTTTTTCTTCTATTTCATCAGTCCTTCTCTGGATAAGAGAAGTTGTCATCCTGTACCTTCAGCCATTATTACACGTGTTTGTTGATGACTCTGAAAATTCTTTGTCAAATTGAATCGATAGTCTAATGAGAGAGAGAGAGAGAGAGAGAGAGAGAGAGAGAGAGAGAGAGAGAGAGAGATAGAGAGAGAGAGAGAGAGAGAGAGATATGCGTATTTCTGAGAGTCGTTGATGTCACCTAGATTATGGAAAGTAAAGTTGCTTCTCCAGATGGGATGTCTGATCATGCCTTGGTTTCTTTATTAATCAAGACGAAGCAGCCTGTCCCTGCTGTGTCATATTCATGTAAGATATATATATATATATATATGTATATATATATATATATATATATATATGTATATATATATATATATGTATATATATATATATATATATATAATGTATATACAGTACATGTGTGTGTATGTATATATATTGTGTGTATATATAAAGCAGATTGGAATAGCATTTTGAGTGAACATTTGCAATTGACTTAGTCACAATTGTAACAGTTCTATAACAGTATTGAGCCTGTTGTTTTTCAACATAGTTTAAATGTATTCCTTTTCGTGTGCTCAAATACCGTGAAAGACAAGCCCTATTTCCATGATGATTATAGAAGCCACTATTCAGCTACGGCCTATTGCAGAGTTTATGCTTAAACAGAAAAGGAATACAATTCTACAATAAACGAAACCCTTTTTAGTTCAACCCAGGAACACAAATGTTCGGCTACCCATGAATCTGCACTGTTTGGTGTAGACTAACTTAACAGTTCCTCCTTTACATAAACCAGCTAGCTATATTACTCATTGTCCAAAGGAAAAAGCAACCATTTTGGATGTGTAGACCGAAATTGCATTTCACCCTGGCTATTTGTAAGTATCACTGATTTCTAATCACTTAAGTTGTCTTTCATTTTCCGCAAGCTAGCCAGAAGAGGTTGATTTTGCACTTTTTGGAGAATTGGTAATGTTACTCCATTAGGTAAGTGCGTTTTCGGTAGCTCTAGACCAGATGATTACCACCCAATTTCCGTCACTATCATATTATCTAAAGTTTTTGCACCTCTTGGCAAAGCGTATGCTAAAAGTAATAGTTTGTTCCCTAATTTGCAATTTTATTTTGCAAAGGACTTGGAGCATGTGATGCCCTTCTGACAATTCATAGATCTGTATATAAATCCTTTGATTGTGGTCAGGAACTTCATATGATAGGTCTTGAATTTCGTGCTGCCCTTGGACGTATTAATCATGAGGCCCTTATTTTCAATTTTAGAGCTGGGAGAGGGCATGTCCTTTCTTAGCATCATTAATAAATTTTTAAGCATAGTGATTGCAAAGAGTAGTTGTTATGTAGGCACCATAGTAAAGTATAGGAATGTAATATCTTGTGTTCCTCAGAGTAGTGTTCGTGGCCCAATTTTTCTTTTGTACTACTGTATATACACATATGGTTTGACCTAGAAAACAAGCTCGTTGCATATGCAGATGATGCTATTCTTTGTATCAATCCCATCACCTGAATGTAGATTTGGGGCTGTTGACTCCCTTAATAGAGATCTAGCTAAAATTAGTGCATGGTGCAAATTATGGGACATGAAGTCGAATCTTAACAAAATTCAAAGTATGATTTTCAGTATTTTGAGGTCAGTGGCTCCTCAACTTCCAGATCTCTGCATTTATAATGTTTCGAGTTTAGATGTGATTTTCTACAGCAAATTTACTTTTGAGAAACACATTTGGTTTATTTTTTCTTCAATTGCGCAAAAAAATTTGTCTATAGATAAAACATTTTAAGATTTTTGGTTAGCAATCTATCCTGAAGAAATATTTTAATTCTTTCATTCAACCTTGTTTTGTGCATTGTTTTCATGTATGGTCTTCAGCTACTGACTCTCATTTTAATTTGTTGGACAAAAACTTTCGATCTATTAAATTTCTTATTCCTGATCCTGATTTTAATCATTGGCATTATCGTTTAGCTAGTTTTTTTATGCATGTTGCATAAGATTTTTCACAATTCGAATCATTCTTTACGTTCAGATCTTCCCAGATTGTACCATTTTGTAGTTAATTCTATCAGCCTTGCCTTCTCCATCATAAGGCAACACTACCAAGTATTATAAACTTTTTATTCAAGTTGTGATCAGATTGTGAAATGAACTTGCTATAATCAGGCAGTTGAATCGGTAGAACTTCCAAAGTTCACGCTTGCAGCGAATGTTTCTTTGCACAGGTTTCCATAATCCTCTCGTCATTGTTTATATATGACAGATGTATTTTTATAATGTTATTAATCTTTAGATATTTCATATTTTTTACAGTTCCTTCTCATAGTTTATTTATTTCCTTATTTTAATTCCTCACTGGGTAATTTTTTTCAAGCTCCAATAGGATAATTTAATGGCGAACGATCTGTACAACAAATAGGCAAGGGAAGCATAAGTTGCCAATCAAGGAAAAACAGCATAACACGTTTAACCAGGAAATAAAGAAGTCTAGCCGGAATCTTAGATATATCACTGTCAGTTGCCTTACAAAGAAGAGCAATGTCTAAATACATTACGTAATTTTACATAGAAGATGAATGTGCATCACCCCGGGTAAATGTTGTTCAACATAATTAGTAGGCTATAAAGTAAATCGAGACTTGTGTCGTACAGGAAATTGACATAACCTACATAAGTATATTTAAGTGCTTAAGAATGAAAGCATGCATGTCAAATTGTTAGAAAATTTATTTTACTTAGGAAGAGATTCCTGCTGAAATTTGGCTTATATTTTTCGACAGTATTATAATTTTCTCTTACTGTTGTAACACACCTAGTTGCAAATCTCTCTTATTAGATACAACTAGAACCGCAGTGTTTTTAAATACATGAATATCTTATTAAACACACAGTGTATGAAGTTTTTTTTTTCATATAACTCAAAAATAAAGAAAAATTCTTATTCAGGTCCAATCCAATTTGTATCACGAACCCGGTGTCCAAGTCGTGCCTCCAAAAGCACAAAGATCAGAGCTTACGTGATCGTTACCATGCGAGACTCGATGAAGGGTTTGCACCCAAAGTCATCTCGGAAGATCTTCAGATTCTTCGTCTCTTGTGGATGCTTAACATCCCGCCCCCCCTCTACCATTCCCCCTTGCAAAAGCTTGTAGCTGTTTTAAAACCTTCATTGGGATTGCAAATGTTAGTGCTGACATATTCCAGTGGCACAAACACACTTTATATATATATATATATATATATATATATATATATATATATATATATATATATATATATATATATTTAATGAATATATATATAACATATCTATATACATATACGATATATATATATATATATATATATATATATATATATATATATATATATATATATATATACTCATCACAAAACTAATCGTGTGTGTAATTTTGTATGCATATTTGTATGTCGGGTACTTGAATATTTTCTCTAAAGTCCCAGCCACATTCATAGTTTACCTTATTAATGACAGATACTGCTTACTGTGGAAAAGATATTAACGGCATTAGTTAACACCTATGCAAAAGAATCGTACCTCTTACACTTTTTTTTTTCGGCCAAATATTGCACGGATACATTTTTTATGTATTTAATTGCCTCTACTCCGCAGCACTTTTCAGATCTTTATATCCTCTTCCAACATATTGAAATTATACTTTCTAACGTCTAGTACTCCATTCTCTCCACAAGACCAAACTATCAAAATGACCAGCGCCATTTTTTTCTTATACGTTGACATCTATAGGACTTCAGTTTGGTTCCCTGGCTTTCCTTCTTTATATTCCTGTTTACACAACATGGAGTACAACAAGGAATAGATCTGAACAGATTTATAACTTTATTTGCATTGAACATTCGTTCTAGACTTCTATAATGGAAAGTTTGCTCGGCAAACTTAGCACATTGAAATATCTTATTTGGACTCTTTTGCAGATGATTTTCCCAGACCCGTCTACCTTCCTTGCTTGATCAATTTTCTTGCCTCATATATTCTCCGATAGACAGGTTGGTATATGGGTAGATATATAGTCTTTATTTTGAACGTGAATTGTGAATATACTGTGCCGATCTGGTCATTGTTGTACGAGAAATGAGAACGTTTGCCGATGTAATTTAGCCGTATGTACATAAGCGACTAAATACCTGTTATTACGGACAAACAATGAAGGCATGAAAGGTACAGTGGTCTGTAATCATGTATGAGGAAGGAAAACGGGAGTTATATTAACCTGTAACGTGATTACAGGGATTAATGTTCGCCCTCCTTTCCTTTATTCTCAATCTCTCTTGGTTTTTTATACTTCTTTACCGTTAGGGTTGTGGTGGCCGATGTGGTAACATCCCTGACTGTTGAACGCCAGACTGGGGTTCAGGTCCCGCTCAAACTCGTTAGTTATTTTGGTCGCTGCACCTTCACCATCCTTGTGAGCTAAGGATGTAGGGTCTTAGGAGCCTATAGGTCTATCTGCTGAATTATCAGCAGCCATTGCCTGGCTCTCCCTGGTCCTAGCTTGGGTGGAGAGGGGGCTTGGGCGCTGATCACATGCATATATGGTCAGTCTCTATGGCATTGTCCTGCTTGATAGGGCAGTGTCACTATCCCTTGCCTCTGCCATTCATGAGTGGCCTTTAAACCTTTAAAACTATTTTTTCATGTAACTTTAAATCATGTTTCACTGATGCGATTGCCTAAATGCTTTTGGGCCATAGCATGGTCTAGTATTGGGAATGGCCATGAAATTCATGAGATCAGAGAAAAATTGGAGTTTCTTTAAACAAACAATGTTTGTTATATCTTTAAGAGAGATTATGACACATACGTCAACAAACTTTAACAGAAGCACTTCCATGGATTTCTCAAAAGGGAAAGTTCCAGACACGACACGTTGTAATAACCTTAAGTACGAAATCTTACTACATTTCTGAAATGTTCACCTCAGATACTTTTTACACTGTATCATTGAAATAGTGACATTCGGCTGCACTTAGAAAAAAAATTGTAAAAAGTCGTATAAATGTCACATTATTTGCTATACGAGAGTCCAGAATGTTGTTGATTTCAAAAGTTTTAAGAGTTTCTAAAATTGGTTAGACTCCACTGTGTATGTCCATCTTATTGCAACTATGTATGAATGTATGTATGTATGTATGTATGTATGTATGTATGTGTGAACAACTTTTATATTAAATCAATCACACACACATCTGTCCGTTTCAATTTTTTTTCACCAATTTATCCTCTTTCGATCTTATTAGTCCCACTGTATAGCAGGGTCAGTCGCTCGAGTGAACTTTCTGCATCCATTTCTATCCTTTTCATCATCTTCCCCCAGTCTCACCCAGTCCTCATCTCAACTGTCTCCGACAGTCCTTCCTCTTAACTCTTTAAGTGGCCAAATTTCTCTCACATATAATAAAATACGTGATAGCTGACATTGATCTTAATTTTGAGTCTCGATGGTATTTTCTTGTTTAAAACAAAAGTTATTTCTCTCCATTTTCACCATACCTTTTTTTTTTGTGTGTAACTGCTTTCGCAATCCTACCCTTCTCTGATATTATTGATCCCAAGTAGTATAACTCATTGTTCTGTTTTAATACTATACACTCTTCCTCTTGATTGTTTACTTCATGTCCTTCTCTATTACTAATCAGGAGGTCTTGTCTTTTCAATGTTCACGTTCACTCCTTTTCTTTTTAAAGTTCTTTTACATGCTAGAAACCATTCTTGTCATTATTCTTTTGTATCTGCTATAATAATTAAATCATCAGCAAACATCATTTCACAAAATGCTTCGTTTTTCTTTTGAGTATTTATAACAACGTGGAACAGCAATGGATTCAGAGCAGATCCCAGTCTCTCCATATTTTGTTGCTAAAGTGGTTCTTACCCCACCATATATCATCCTCACTAACCTTACCAAATTATCCAGTATTTCTCTTCTTTAAATACTAATAGACTAACCTTATGGGTACCCTGTCATATACCTTTTCAAGATCCACAGAACACATGTAAACGTAACTGTTCCCTTCTAGATACTTCTCTTGGAGTTTTTGTACTATAAAGATGGCACCCACGTACTTTTTCATTTCATAAACTCAAACTGCTGTCGTATTATAAAGGTAGCATCCATATGCCTTTACATTTCTTAAACCATAACTGGTGCTCATGTATATCCATCAACTCTCTCAATCTTCCTTCTGCTAATCTTTATAGTTTTTTCGAATGCAGGCTCCAAAATACTGACAATCTAACATTTTTCCTTTTTGTTTATACAGTTCAATCATCCAACTCTCCTCTAAATCCCATGGCATGTCCCCTAAATCCCAGATCTTTTCCAATAATATGTGCACCCACTTTTTCAGGTTTTCCAATGACTTTACCATTCTTTACCTTTATTCACGTTTCCTTTCTTCAACCATTTCCTTAGTTACCTGTGATTTTCCTGCAGCTTTACTCACTTTTCTTTTCTTTGTAGCATTCTCGACTTTACTCCAGTTCTTTTAATAGTTTTGAAAATAGCCTTTTTTTCGTCTTAACATTGATTCTTCTTCCCCATTTAAGATATTTCTATTTTAATCTTTAATAATTCCGACCTCTTCTACACCTTTACATGTCTTTTTTTTCCACTTTTGC
The DNA here is from genome assembly GCF_036898095.1 of Palaemon carinicauda. NCBI lineage: Eukaryota > Metazoa > Arthropoda > Malacostraca > Decapoda > Palaemonidae > Palaemon > Palaemon carinicauda. Next base: position 41,146,207 of record NC_090757.1, on the reverse strand, counting down.
AATTCGGTAGGTTATCTTTTCTCCCTCTGGTGTTCTCATCATCAAATACCACTCTCCTGACTTCTCCCTTTGCAATCGCTGCTATTATCTTTGTTTCCCACCGTATCCATCTATATCCCTCATTGGTGTGATAGCTGTTTTCTTATTCCCACCACATTCTGGCTACACTGCCTTTCTTCACTGGTGTTTGAGTCTCTTGATTTAACCCCCTTGTTCCTTTTTCCACTTGTTGTTTACCACTTGTCCTCCCACACACCTGTGCTGTTTCTGGCACCACGAACTCTTTCATAGCATCTCATATCTCTTCAAGTGATTCTGACGTTCCATTTACGTGTCTCTCTTCTCTGACTTTTTCTACTTTACTTCTGAACTGTATTGCCTTCTCCCACTTCAGCATCCAAATTTTCGCCAATATATAAACCAAACATGCTTAACGGTTTTCACGATACCACTAATTTTTCTATTTTAAGCTTTTCTTGGTTTTTTTCGGGCTCATTAAATATTTGGGTTGTGGTTGCCTATTGAAAACGTCCCTGCCTGGCGTTCTGCCTGACTGGGGTTCGAGTATCACTCAACTCAAGCTCGGTAATTTGTCTGTGACCTCACCCTCCTTGTGGGCTAAGGTGACCATAGCTCTATCTTGTGAGTCATCAGAAGACATTGCATGGTCCCCACTAGTCTTAGCTTAGGAGGAGAGGAGGCTTGGACGCTGATCATATGTATTATGTGGTTGATCTCCAGGTCATTGTTCTGTTAGCTAGAGCATTGTCACTGTCCCGCATCTGCCATTCATGAGTGGCCTTTAAACCTTAAACCTATAAACCATGTATTTGTCATAGAGCTTCTTCCCGTCTACATTGAATTAACGTGCAAGTGATAATTTTCTTTGTATATTTTTACTTCCTTTTAATAGATTTTGAAACTTAATTTTGAACAGGGACTACAGACTTGGAGGGGGTTTGAAGTACCGTTTTCGTAAAAGTGAAAATTCTGCTGAACTCATGTGCCGTGTAATTAACAATCAAGAAAATCAAATGACGAAGAGTAATGTTGAAAAGAACATTCAGACATGATTCCTCTAACAAGTGTAGGATATTACTCATAAGTTGATTGGACAAGTAATAAGCTAAACAAACAATTTTTTTGTAAGCATTAGAGGAGAGTTGTAATACTCTATTTTTTATTCTCTCGTTCATATATTTAAAACTAGTACGTTGACCACTTTCTCTTATGATGAAAGTTTTAGTACCTACCACCATCTCTCTCTCTCTCTCTCTCTCTCTCTCTCTCTCTCTCTCTCTCTCTCTCTTTGGGGCTGTAGCGAAACTGTTGCAACTTTGCCAGACAAGGTTCGACTGTAAATGTTGTTCGTGTATTTCTGTAGCTCAAATGTGCTCATACTTGTTCTGCATGTATAACATGATTTTATATAATCGGGTCTGGAAATCATTTAACAGAATTCACACCAAAGAATTAACATAAGTGATACGGTTTTGTAATATCTTGATAATGGGTTGGCAGATTAGTCGAGAGGCACGTGTACTTTCTCTAAAATATTAGACAAGATTTGTAAAATAAATGTTTGTAAAGGTAGAAACCGGAATTGTTTTAACCCCAAAGCTCCCATGTAGTAGATTATAAGCTATTGTAAATAGAGGGTGCAGATTCATTATTGGTGACTTGTAGGAATGAGTTGGAATAGCGTTTATTGGATACACAGAAACGGGAGATGTCAATATTTAGTGGTTTGGAACGTGCATGCATGAATAATTGGAAGTGACTGTAGTTTGTGTTTGACCAAAGGTGGCGTACGGTTTATTTAGTTAGTCAAATAGCTATTCTTGTGTTACATAACTGTTGAGTTTGATAGCTTCAAGTTCGGAGCTTGTCAGCTGATTTGAACTAGCCAGGTATGCATCTGACTAATATTGGGTATTTTCTATTAATGACCGATAATCATTACATTCCTTTTCGAAAATGCATGACATCGTTTTGCCTCCAGACAGGAAATAACGAATATTGTTTTGCTTGTCTTGCACGACATGAAACGTAATGAAAATTTGTGATAGTTTATATCGGTCATAGGATTAAAAACAAAAGGAAAGAAAAGATTAAGTGTCCAATACAGGGATGTTTGAAATTTGAAGATGTTAAATGGAAGAAATAATCAGAGATACGAAGGGATAAAGTTGATTATCATTTGATTTTAGTTACAAATTTATTCTTTATTTTGATATACATCTATTATTCAGTCTTAGCTCCCCCTTTTTTAGTTGGAATTTTTCCAGGGGTGAAAGTATAATCTGCTTTTGTATTGATAAGCGTTCAGACACAAATTCTTTGTATATCAGTTGTGATTTTGTCCAAGCTTAATCTTGCTTATCAATGTGTTTGCATGGACTTGCAAAAACAAATGCTTGTTGAAATTTATATTCCATAGATTATTATTATTTTCTTTTTAGGAAGATTTGTTGATTCGCAGTAAAAGTGGAATGTCTCTAGTGTATTTTGGTTTTGTATGTGTATCTTTTTGCATTAACTCGATGTCTTTTTATTCTTGGTTGACACGCATTTTCGGTGTGCTTGAGTTTTATAAACACATTTACGTCCTTAGAATTTAACCTGGTAGGTGGATTGATGCGCCTTATGCATTAGACTGTAGGCATCAGCAGTATTCCTTCGGGCTTTAGGGGCACCCACCTTTTAGCCTTATATTTTAGACACATTCTAATTTTATTTTTCTTCTCTTGCTGTCCAACAGCGTTTAACTATTACTTCATATGGCAAAACTGTGGGGTTTTGTCCCTATTGGCAAATTGGCCTTGGGCGTCCTCCCTAGTCCGATTGTATGGGAATAATGCTCCAAGGAGGCCAAACAACATCAAAAATAACAAATGCTCTAGTGAGGCCAAACAACAACAAATACTCCAATGAGGCCAAACAACAACAAATGCTTTGGTGAGGCCAAACAACAACAACAAATGCTCCGGTGAGGCCAAATAACAACAACAAATGCTTCTGTCACGCCAAACAACAACAATAAATGCTTCTGTGACACACAACAACAACAACCTATGCTCCAGGAGGCTAAACAACAACATCAAATACTCCAGTAGGCTAAACAACAACATCAAATGCTCCAGTAGGCCAAACAACAACAACAAATGCTCCAGTAGGCCAAACAACAACATCAAATGCTCCAGGAGGTCAAACAACAACAACGACGGCTCCAGGAGGCCAAACAACAACAACTACTAATGCTCCAGTAGGCCAAACAACAACAAATGCTCCAGTAGGCCAAACAACAACAACAAATGCTCCAGTAGGCCAAACAACAACAACAAATGCTCCAGTAGGCCAAACAACAACATCAAATGCTCCAGGAGGTCAAACAACAACAACGACGGCTCCAGGAGGCCAAACAACAACGACGGCGGCTCCAGGAGGCCAAACAACAACTACAAATGCTCCAGGAGGCCAAACAACCACAACAAATGCTCCAGGAGGCCAAACAACCACAACAAATGCTCAAGGAGGCCAAACAACCACAACAACTGCTCCAGGAGGCCAAACAACCACAACAAATGCTCAAGGAGGCCAAACAACAACAACAAAAACAAATGCTCAAGGAGGCCAAACAACAACAACAAAGGCTCCAGTAGGCCAAACAACAACAACAAAAAATGCTCAAGGAGGCCAAACAACAACAAAAAATGCTCAAGGAGGCCAAACAACAACAAAAAATGCTCAAGGAGGTCAAACAACACCAGCAAATGCTCAAGGAGGCCAAACAACAACAAAAAAATGCTCAAGGAGGCCAAACGACACCAACAAATGCTCAAGGAGGCCAAACGACACCAACAAATGCTCAAGGAGGCCAAACAACAACAAAAAAATGCTCAAGGAAGCCAAACAACACCAACAAATGCTCAAGGAGGCCAAACAACAACGACGGCGGCTCCAGGAGGCCAAACAACAACAAAAAATGCCCCAGGAGGCCAAACAACAACAACAAATGCCCCAGGAGGCCAAACAACAACAACAAATGTTCCAGGAGGCCAAACAACAACAACAAATGTTCCAGGAGGCCAAACAACAACAAAAAATGCCCCAGGAGGCCAAACAACAACAACGACGTCTCCAGGAGGCCAAACAATAACAAAAAATGCCCCAGGAGGCCAAACAACAACAACAAATGCTCCAGGAGGCCAAACAACAACAACAAATGCTCCAGGGGGCCAAACAACAACAACAAATGCTCCAGAAGGCCAAACAACAACAACAAATGCTCCAGGAGGCCAAACAACAACAACAACAAATGCTCAATGAGGCTAAACAACACCAACAAATGCCCAAGGAGGCCAAACAACAACAACGACAGCTTCAGGAGGCCAAACAACAAATGCTCCAGTGAGGCCAAACAACAACAAATGCTCCTTTGAGAGCACCTATGGACCAAATTCCATAATTATCCATCCATTCATCAGTTCCAGTCAAGTATGTTCATCAATTCTACTAATTGTTAACCTTCTTGTGAAGTTTGATAATAATGATTTTCAGTAATTGGGAAAGAAAGAGGAAATATTTGTCGGATCGAGTAGTGTCCGAAAGTACTCATCAAGATTTATTAGAGTTTTGATAGTATTCAAATAAATCTCCAATAATTTCTTGAACTTTTTGTTATCTAGCGTTGAGAAATTGTCTATTTTAATATCTTAGTCACGAGACTGTTCTAATTTACGAAGTTTTACTTTTTAACATGGTTAACATAAGGGCTCCTCAAGATACTGAATGACCAGAATTTTAGCTTATTGTATTTATGAAGATATGTTTTACTTGTATTTATGGGGAAAGATACTCCTTTTACGTATAATAAACCTACGCGAAGGTCCAAATATTCGAAACTTTATACAAATGCTTCTTGGAAATTCAGAGAACTCTGTCCTGTCGCAAGTGTTTTGTATAAAATTTAAAATCTTGTTCCTTTGCAGTTCCAGTGTTCTAGTTTGTTCCCTTTCTGTCTAAATGTCAAAGGTCAAACTCGATATCTCTTTCTAAAGATAATCTCGGATACGTAAAATTTTTTTTTGTCTGTTAATGGCAGTTCAATAGGTAATTATATCTTGACTTTTTTTACCCATGGCTGCGAATACAATGACAACGAAGAACGAAAGTTATATTCATTTTATATTGTTTATTATTTCAGTTGAGAGGATTGTGGTAAGTGGTTTATTTGATTATTGTTTAGTTTAAGCTAAAGTAATCACGTTAGGAGTTTCATTATGAAGGGAAGGGGATTTGAAATGGAATTGTAAGGTATGAGATTTAATCAATGTCATTTTATGTTACAAAGAAACCGGATGTTGGAAGTTATGGATAATGTTTATATAGAAAGTGAGTAGCACAATGATTCATGTAACGAAAAAAGGTGAAAAGGAAAAAGGTAGTAGTAAATAGGGAAATTGATCTTAGGATAAATATTAAAATTGGAGAAATGCTGTACAATAAGCATTCTCACGTCTAAGGAAGGGAAATTTACCATTATCCTTTGGTTGAAGGATGGAAGTAAAGCTAATATAAATTAGTTTTTTTTTCAAATTTAGAAAAGAAGAGCAAACATAAGCCAGAAATTATGAAAATATGGTGGCGGCAAAACTGAAAAGTAGAAAGACATTTTCAATTAGTCAGATTATTGCTGACTTCCTGCGTGTGAATGAAGGGTTATTTAGAAAGTTAATAAGTTATATCTAATCATTTGATGGCATACCGGCCGGAGCCATGATGAAGACAAATACTCCCTTTTCCATAAGCAGTGTATATAACACTCAGAAAGTGAATGAGATTTTTAACATTTTCTTCATTTTATTTATAAATTTTATAACATGTTTTGGTAGTTGTACTAAAAATACCGGGTAGATCAAAGTTTTGTGGTACTAGTGGATCGAATTAATTTATATGATATTGTAAGTGATTAAAAAGTACGCAGATATTTAAGAAAGTCTTGTTTTTTTTTTTTAAAGTTATAAGGTTAAGAAAGTAATGTTTAGAGCTAAAACAAGCCTTTGTTAGTAGATGGACGACTGTAAGAATACGAATACTGGAGGCGTTTGGAGATAACTAAATAAGGTGGAGAATGCAGTAAACACTGGGAAAAAAGTTGGAAAAAGTTATTGAATAAAAGTATAGTTTTGCGGAAGTGTTGGGAAAGAAATATTAAAAAATGTTGGAATTTGTTAAACAAATTGCAAATGAGACTATATTAGCCAAGTAATATTGTTAATATCAGTAAAAATATGATAAAGCCGTTAAGCTCAAAATTAAAGGTATAATTCCAGGTGTGGCAAATGTTCTAAAGATGGGTTAGTTCTTGCTTGAGATTACACTCAGATACTATATATTACCTTATTTCCTTTCCTCACTGGGCTATTTTCCCTGTTGGAGCCCTTTGGCTTATAGCATCTCGACTAACTCCAAAGTTGAGTTCTTGTATTATATTTCTAGCCTTTTAGCTTGGAGAAAAAATTTCTGTGAAAAGACCATTGAACTCCTTCATAAACATTAAGATTCTTATCTATAAGTAAAGTACTTTAATTTGGAGTCTCTCTCTCTCTCTCTCTCTCTCTCTCTCTCTCTCTCTCTCTCTCTCTCTCTCTCTCTCTCTATCGTGTTTATATTTATATGAAGCATTTCCATTCCTTTAATCGTATGTAATTCTTGACCTGATCTTCCTCTTGCTTGTAACAACAACTGATTTTTAATGTCTGGAATCCCCTCTAAAGCGACATTCCCCTCATAACTCTTAACTATCATGTTATGAATATAACAATAAGGGGAAATGTCACCTCCCTCACCGTCAACAGAGGAGAAGCCGAGGTTTCGAATGTTCACAGAGCATCCCTCGTTTATAATTCATCGAAGCTTTTAATTTTGGAGCTTTAAAATGGAAATCTTAAAGCATGAGAATCATTTTGTTATTAACGAGGAGATGACAGTCAGTTGCATAACCGTAATATATTAATGTTATATTAAATAGTGTATTAAGAAGAGTGATAAGATTATTATTATTATCATTATTATTATTATTATTGTTATTATTATTATTAGTTCTTGCTAAGCTACAACCCCAGTTGGAAAAGCAGGATGCTATAAGCCCATGGTCTTTAACAGGGAAAATAGCCCAGTGAGGAAAGGAAATAAGGAAAAAACTACAAGGGAAGTTTAAGAACAATAATAGGATTAATGAAGAATTATGGTATGGATTAATGAAGACTTATTCTATGGTAATCTGTATCAAGAAAAAAGGCGAGTCTTGCATTAAGTAAATGTGTTGGATAATAACGAACTACGTAAAATCAGACGGAGGTGATTAATATTAAAAGATCACTTATATTAGTTTTTTATATATCCGTGAAGATAGAAGAATAAAATGATAGTTGATAACATGCATATATTTGCATACCACAATTCATGTATCTATATGTAGAATCAAAAACATTTTTGCTTTATCAATTGCATGTTTTACCATTCATGATGGTCAGTACCTATTGTATCATAAACTCCAATTTATCGGACTTGATTAGTATCTTCCCATTTTATCCTCTTTACCCGGCTGATGTTGAAACTGGAACTTCTAAGAAACTCGAATGATATATTTATTCAACTAAACCTTTCTTCGAATGGTCTCTTTGAAATCTTAGGAACGGACATTTCTTATATATGATGATATATATTTATTGACATAGTTATTCATGTATATATATATATATATATATATATATATATATATATATATATATATATATATATGAACATGGGTATATATTCGTATACGTATATACTGCGTGTGTATGTATGTATGTATATATATATATATATATATTATATATAGGTATATATATGTATATGTATATAATTTATATATACATACATATATATACATTATATATATATCTATATGAATATATATATAATTCATATATATATATATACACATATGTATATATATATATATATATATATATATACATATATATATATATATATATTCATATATGTATATATATATATATATATATATATATATATATATATATATATGTATATTCATATATATATATATTCATATATATGTATATATATATATATATATATATATATATATATATATATATATATATGTGTGTGTGTGTGTGTGTGTGTATAGTTACATTTTGTATCGAATTCCAGTATTGTTTATAAATTTTTCACGTGTTGATTTCGACTGACCTGATATTCCTTCGTAAGTCCACCACTGTTCCCAGCTCCACGTTACTCCAGCGGTTCCTGTAGATGAGGAAAAAATATTTATATTCATGTTTTTATTATGTCATAAAGGAGTATATCTAGGTTGGTTTCCCTACCTGTTGGTTATTCTTGTCTATAGTGAATGCCTTACTTCCGAATTTTTGTAAAAATGTCATATATATATATATATATATATATATATATATATATATATATATATATATATATATATATATATATATTTATATATATATATATATATATATATATATTTATATATATATATATATATATATATATATATATATGTGTGTGTGTGTGTATGTATGTATGTATTCGTTTGTGTATAAATATAAAATACGTAATCTTTGCACTCCCTTAGATATTAGTTTACCAAACATTTAATTAGGCTCCACAAAGGCACTAGAAATGTTTGAAAACCCATGCCTACAAGGCTGAGGACTATGAAACGTGAAGTAGATGATGATGAGTGAAGAAGTATCGTCTTGAATGCTCAAGATAGAGACGACTGGTGAAATCTAACCGAGGCCGTTTGTGTTAATGCGAGTAGGAGGAGACGTGATGATGGTGATATATATATTACACACACACAGATATATATATATATATATATATATATATATATATATATATATATATACATATATACTCTATAGATATTATATTATATATATATATATATATATATATATATATATATATATATATATATATATGTATATATATATATTATGTATGTATGTATATATGCATATATTATTTTACTTTACTGACAAGAAGTATGCCGGAAGGATATAGTCAAGAGGGTGATATATTTGTTTGAAGATGTACGGTAAAGAAGCATGAGAAGTATTATATTTGTAAAGCACATATGTATTGCAAGAATAGATATCAGAGGAAGAACAAGAGGGAGAAGCGGTGGATACATGCTTCATTTGGAAAAAAAAAGGAAAAAAAAAAGAAAGAAAGAAAAAAAAATTGGTCGAGGAGAGAAATGGAGAACAACTACAGTAAATTATGTAAAGTAGTGGAGCTTTGAATATAATGAAAAAAATGAAATAAAAATGAAAGTTTGGAAATTGAAATATGCATCGGGTGTAACTTCCTGATCTTTCAATTCGTTAGTCTCCACTTCCTTACATAAATTTTATGTGTTGGTATTTGATATTATTTCATTACATTTGAATCTTTTCTTCTCCATTAAGTCCCAGGCGTCGCTCATTGTTTCAGCTTGACCACGATTCATTAGTTCTCTTATAAGTGCAAGTTCTTCCTCTGAACAGCTCCGATACAAGTAACTTTCGTTGAGCTTTTTAAGAATAACATTGATACTTTTCAGCCCGTTCATAGTGTCTGACTGAACCTGTTTTAAAAGAAAATGCCCTTGTGTGGAAGACAGAAAGAGAAAGATTAAGCGATATAGGGAGATTTTTCCATGCAAGGGAAAAAGAAAGTTCACACGAATAAGACGCGGATTAGAGTGGTCAAAGATTGACTTCGGAGATGTAAGGAAAAGGGCGTAGGGGATCTCCGAAACCCATCTTTAAAGGGGATGGAAAGAGTGAGAAGGAAAGGGAAAAGACACGTGGAAAATATGAACAGTTTCGGAATAATATTTACCTGGAATCATTTGAATAATTGAATATGATGAGTGACTGGGTAGATGGGCAACCAACTGGGTTCGTATGAAAATATCAAAATTATGGCGTGAAGGTTTCAGTTTAGAATTCAACAGAAAATATAGATAGATTACGTGAGGGAAGAAATATATGCTCTACTTAATGGTGTACACATGAGAAGTTCATTGATCGTTCAAGCTAGAAAATTATGTTGCGTGTATTGTAAGTCAAACTCGATAGGTAGATGGCGATAATGATTTGCTGAGGGACATTATATACCAAAAAAGATATTTGAAAAATCGATGAACTCAGAATCGATGGGAGTTGTTGAAAGAATTAGTCTGGCGGATAGCTATGCTTAGTATGGTATAAGGAAAGACTAAATTCTGTAGGATAGACGATTTATATAAAACAGCTATTGTTATATTTCAATGTACTGTTTTATGGCTTTCCCACACAAAAATGGAGGATTCTTTATTCAGAAAAATGAGAGGAAGAGTGAGCGAGTGAGCAAGGGAGTCGTTAACGAGTGAATAGATATTTAAGAGTAATCGAATGACATCTGTACACAGGATAAGAATCTCGCATTTAATGATTGAAGAAAAGTATTTATACTTGATAAGTATATTGGATGATCAAAGTTTCAAACGTGCAAGGCCGTGCTACCATCTGAATTAACTGATTTGAGAAACTGCAAAAAATATTTTAAAAGTACAAGGCCTTACTACCATTAGAGAACTACAAAAAACACTTTTCAAAGTTGTAGGTTATACTACCATCATTATCAGAATAGATAGATTAGAGAGAAAAAAAGCAAACAACAGCTTTAAAAATACAAGGTCATTCTGCCATTAGAAAAGAGATCAGATAAACTGCAAAAGTAGTTTTAAAAGTGCACCGCCATACTACCACCAGATTATATAGATTAGACAAACTGGAACAACAGTTTTAAAAGTACATGAACATACTACCATCAGAATAGATAGATAAGAGAAACTGCAAAAATAGCTCTAGAAGTACAAGATCCATCAGAATACATGAGAGAAACTGCAAAAACAGCTTTAGAAGTAAAAGATCCATCAGAATAGATTAGAGAAACTACAAAAAAGAAAAAAAAAACAGCTTTAGAAGTACAAGATCATACTGCCATCAGAATAGATAGATTAGAGAAACTGCAAAAATAGCTCTAGAAGTATAAGATCCTTCAGAATACACGAGAGAAACTGCAAAAACAGCTTTAGAAGTAAAAGATCCATCAGAATAGATTAGAGAAACTACAAAAAAGAAAAAAAAACAGCTTTAGAAGTACAAGATCATACTGCCATCAGAATAGATAGATTAGAGAAACTGCAAAAATAGCTCTAGAAGTATAAGATCCATCAGAATACACGAGAGAAACTGCAAAAACAGCTTTAGAAGTAAAAGATCCATCAGAATAGATTAGAGAAACTACAAAAAAGAAAAAAAAACAGCTTTAGAAGTACAAGATCATACTGCCATCAGAATAGATAGATTAGAGAAACTGCAAAAATAGCTCTAGAAGTATAAGATCCATCAGAATACACGAGAGAAACTGCAAAAACAGCTTTAGAAGTAAAAGATCCATCAGAATAGATTAGAGAAACTACAAAAAAGAAAAAAAAACAGCTTTAGAAGTACAAGATCATACTGCCATCAGAATAGATAGATTAGAGAAACTGCAAAAATAGCTCTAGAAGTATAAGATCCTTCAGAATACACGAGAGAAACTGCAAAAACAGCTTTAGAAGTAAAAGATCCATCA
>NC_090757.1:41117001-41127001 GCF_036898095.1 Palaemon carinicauda | reverse complement strand
CTTCCTTGCAAATTCGGAATGGAAATAGTTCTCTCTCTCTCTCTCTCTCTCTCTCTCTCTCTCTCTCTCTCTCTCTCTCTCTCTCTCTCTCTCTCTCTCTCTCTATACAAACATTTGAAATTATTCGGTCATCAATGACAATTGTTTGCAAAACAACTCCATATCAATCAGTATCATTACTGCATTTAAAATTGGACAGGAATCTCCTGCTAGTTTTACTTGTCTAAATTTGCCTTGATAGATACAGACAAGCAGGGCAAACATACACTATATATTTGTTCTTAAAGTTCAGACCTGGAAGACATTTTCTTCTTGAGCACAAACCGACGAAACTGAATCTAAACTTTCATTGTGTCCTGGAATTAAATTCTTGTCTTCATCAAATTCAATTGAACCGAGATACGTTCCAGTTACTGGAAAAAAAAAGATGATGAATGAAAATATCTATTTTGTCCCGTCTCGAAATTGCAATACGACTAACAAGGGCATATTGTCCTTACAATGCTCGCCCTTGCTCCAAACCACTTAAGCTATTGCCTCAGTAAATACTTGATTCAATTCACCCTCAGATGTTCAAGTCAAGCCTGAGGCTTGTTGACATTCAGAAGCAGGCTTGGCAATAGGCTCCCGTCCGTGGCCGATGAGAATGCATAGTGTGTATTACATAGCGCATGGATCTCGTGTTTGCTGTTGTGGAGGCTTGGCTGTTTTCTGGTTGGGCGCAGATGCTGTGCATTCTATAAGGAGGGAAGGCTGCAATGGGAATGGCATTATGTGCGTCAGGTAACACATTGCATAAGTTAGCATTTTCAAGAGAAATATATATATATATATATATATATATATATATATATATATATATATAGAGAGAGAGAGAGAGAGAGAGAGAGAGAGAGAGAGAGAGAGAGAGAGAGATATGGATATACATATATACATATATATGTATATATAAATCTATATGTATATGTATATATATATATATATATATATATATATCATATATATATATATATATATATATATATATATATATATATATATATATATATATATATATGTTATATATATGTCTATATATGTATATGTATATATATGTATGTATATATATATATATATATATATATATATATATATATATATATATATATATATATATTTTCAAATAAGCCATATATATTTTTGATACATTAATGTCTGGATTCTCTTAACGACCTCGGGATCAGAGCCCCAGGCGAAATCACACAAAGACAAGAGCTTGGCTCCGGCCGGGAATCGAACCCTGGTCGGCAAGCTTGTATAGACAGTGACTAAGCCACTTGGCCAAGTGGCTTAGTCACTGCCTATACAAGCTTGCCGACCAGGGTTCGATTCCCGGCCAAGTGGCTTAGTCACTGCCTATACAAGCTTGCCGACCAGGGTTCGATTCTCGGCCGGAGCCAAGCTCTTGTCTTTGTGTGATTTCGCCTGGGGCTCTGATCCCGAGGTCGTTAAGAGAATCCTGACATTAATGTATCAAAAATATATATGGCTTATTTGAATATGAAAAACGCGTAAAAATGTGCAAAATTTATCATATATATATATATATATATATATATATATATATATATATGTATATATATATACATATACATATATAGACATATATATAACATATATATAACATATATATACATATATATATGTTATATATGTCTATAAATGTATATGTATATATATATATATGTATATATATATATATATATATATATATATATATATATATATATATATATACACATATATATATATACATGTATATATATATATATATATATATATATATATATATATATATATATATATATATATATATATATATAAACATGATAACGATTTACATTATTACCAAGACGCCTAGAAAGAAATTACCTGGACATGAATCTTACTTTAGTACAATAAACATAAAAACTATTAACATTATCATCAAGATGCCTTGAAAGAAATGACATGGACATGAATCTCACTTTAGTACAAAAAAACATAAAAAATGATTTACATCATGATGAAGACGTCTTTAAAGAAATGACGTGGACATGAATCTCATTTCGTAGTCGGTGTGCAACAGCAATACCAGGCCGCTGCAATAGAAGCTGGACGTCTGATTGCATCCAGTGTTATTCTTTGGGGAGAATGAGCATCATTTTTATTCTTGTGTTTTTCTTTGACTTTAGAAAAAAAAAACCAGGAGGTTTTGAAGGAGAAGCAAACATTGGTATAGGAATATTCTACCTTTTCTTGGTAGCTTATGTTCGACCGTTTGCTATTCTATCCTTTCATTAAATAAATTGGACATTTTTATCCAGGCTATTGGGATGAATATTTACACAATTTATTTTATGGACCCTTGCAATTTTTCTTGTGCCCAGAACCTCTCGACTCCATCATATTGTTATTGAATTTTATGAATCTTTACTTTTTCTCTGTAATTGAATCACACATACATGTTCTGTAGTTTACTCCTGAATTGTCTTTTGCAAAATGCATTTTGTTACATTTGAAATTATATACCTTTGTTCCGGACTTACTTTGTAACGATTATTTGATTATCAATTACTAGTTATTTGAAATGCTGCAGTAGGGTTGTGGTGGCGGATGAGGTAATGTCTCTGACAGGTAAACGCGAGACTGGGGTTCGAGTCCCGCTCAAACTAGTTTTTTTTTTTTTTTTTTTTTTTGGGGGGGGGGAGTTTGCTGCAACCTCACCATCCTTGTGCGCTAAGAATGGTCTATCTGCTGAGTCATCAACAGCCATTGCCTGGCCCTCCTTGGATGTAGAGGGGCCTTGGTCGCTGATCATATTTATATATGGTCAGTCTCTAGGACATTGGCCTGCTTGATAGGGCAATGTCAGTGTCCCTTGCTTCTGCCATTCATGAGCGGCCATTAAACCTTTAAACCAATAAACTGCCTTTTAGGAAGGACATGTTCTTGCATTACAAATAGACAGCCGAAGAGCAACGGGGAATTATTTCTGTAAACTGTCGAAGCCGAAACACCTGGTGTGTGTCTTCCCCTTGAATACAACTTTCTCAGAAGTATAACTGTGCTTGTAAGTCACAACTTTATGTCTTTTGGGTGCACGGAAACATCTCCTGACCTCACCCACCTTTCCACCGCCCAACATCCCCACCCAAGCGCCCATTTCGAAAATCTTTTTCTTTCTTTTCAAACGTAGGGAAAATTGCTAAGATTTGCAGTCAGTGGTTGCAAGACAATAGCAGTCTTAGGGCTTACGCTAGATTTCATTTTTTTTTTCTTAAAAAGTTTTGTTCAGGCTTTTGCATTATTTATGTTTGTCGTTGCGTGAGGTTTAAACAAAAGGTTGTCAGAAACGATATGTTATGAAACCGTTAGATAAAAACTTGGGTTAAAAGAATCGAAGAGGTTATGTAAAAAAAAAAAAAAGAAAAAAAAAAGAGGGAGGAGATCAAGGAATGAGGGAAACAGAAGAGAAAGGAACGAGATGTAAGCAGACAAGGGAAAGGTTGAAGGAGGGGGGTGGGGGTTAGTTGTAAGAAAGAGGTAAGAGGATCCTCCATTCGTTCAACGAGTCCAATGGCCTCTTTATCCAGACCCCCACGAAATACCGTAACTCCAAGACTTGCCATTACAGCGAGCAACCTTTACCTTTGCCTTTGGATAGCTCTTCCTCTTGTGGCTCACAACCGCAGTCGGATGGATCTCTTTCAGATGATAATGGAATAGTGTTGCACATGTAATGAATTGAATCAGACAGCTGCCGATCTGGTGTGGTTTAAGGGAAGGCGAGTAATGTCGGTTGATCGAATGCTACACTGTTGAAAATTTGCAGTAAAATACGTTAAAAATGCTGGAGAAAATGTTGCCAGGCATTTACCGGTTTAAAAACTGATATATTATCATTATTAGTTGGTAAGCTGCATCCCTATTGGGAAAAGGAGGATGCTATAAGCTCGAGGGCTCCAACAAGAAAAATAGCCCAGTGAGGAAAGGAAACAAGGGAAAAAATATTTTGATAACAATTAAGGTGTGATATTACGGTCACCAACCCGCAAAAGATAATAATAATAAAATAGGATAAAAATTACGGTCGTCTGTATTTTCTGAAATACGGCTGAGAACAGTATATTTATTACGAAGAATTTCCCATTAGAATTACTTTTTTTTTCATTCTTTTTTCTTTTACAGTGGAGGAGTATGCATTTAGGAAACTTCCGCGTGAGAAAAATAGACGCGCAGATCGACAATTGGAACGTAATTGATAATAAGATGCGCCATGAATAATGACTATATTAATGTATTTCTTTTTTTTTTTTAAATTAGCTCACCTGTAACTCTTACTTTTAGGTACGAAAAATAACATTTTCTGTATCGTATCCTGTACTGCTGTTTTATGTTTTCTTGGGAAAGAATATAGTCCTTGTACTGTTGAGAAAACTTTACATTTAGATTAACCGGTTTGCGAACTTGGTGTGAATACATATTCACCCCAAAAACTGTCTCTAAACTTTTTGTAGCTCAGTAAGGTGGGCTGAGCTCAAAGCGGAGTATTTTAACCTTTTAAAGTGTCCAAGTGGATGAACTTGAAAGTGGTGGTCATTATACATGTACCCAAATGAATAAATAATTTTCCATTACTTTGAGCAAAGCTTATGCGAACTCTCTCGAAAGAAATTAATATGAATGCACGCAGGTGAATGCTACATTATATCTTTTACTCGCAAGATATGTAGTAATGCTGCATAAATTCATTATTTCCTTAATACATGGCGTATATAATATACTTGCTTCCAGTGGGATGAATTAATATCTAAGGAGTAGCATGTTTTTTTTTTCTTTTTTGAGGAATCACGTGTTTAAAGATTTAAAGGCCGCTCATGAATGGCAGATGGCAAGGGACAGTGACATTACCCTATCGACCAGGACATTGCCCCAGAGACTGATCATATATACAGTATATATGATCACCGCCCATGCCCCTCTCCACCAAGCTAGGACCAAGGAGGTCCAGGCAATGGCTGCTGATGACTCAGCAGGTAGACTTATGGGCTCCCCCAAACTCACCATCCTCAGCTCACAAGGATGGTGAGGTTGCAGCGACCAAAGAAACTTAACGAGTTTGAGTTGGACTCGAACCCCAGTCTAGCGCTCACTAGTCAGGGACGTTACCACATCGGCCACCACAACCCTATGAAACTGCTTTGAAGCAAATTTTTAAAGTCAGTTCAAACGCATCATAAGTTTCCTCGAGTGGTTTTAAGGGTGAGTTCTTGCAGAATATGCCACCCATGGAAAAGTGCAAGTTACCTGAAGATTTTGTTGATTTGAGGTGGAAGGTGATAGAGAAATATGAAGTAAAATTTTCAAGGGAAATTATTGAATATGTGAATCATGGTAATGTCGCGTTAATGAGTAAAAGTGTGGATGAATGAGAAAGATGAGCTTATGCTAAAATGACATAGTACCAGATTTATTTGAGGAAATTTGATAATAAGAAAATAATTGAAACTCTCTCTCTCTCTCTCTCTCTCTCTCTCTCTCTCTCTCTCTCTCTCTCTCTCTCTCTCTCTCAACTATTCTATGTATGTATTAAATCCAACATTTAAGTTATTTGAGTTTTGGTTTTTCTTTAGGCATGGTGAAACTCTCACAACCGTGATCTCTTGCACGTTCTTGCTAATTCTTGCCCCACACGATCTTAAACACCGCCTTGGAACTTATCGGCAATGCTGGCCCGGCCAAAAACCAAAACGTTAATCTCCAAGATGTCATTGTAGCTCGTGAGGGCACAATGAAGTTAATTAGTGAACTAATTAAGAAATAGTTGTCTGAAGCAAGCAGTGTGGTGTGTGCTCCGTTGGAATCCAAGTTACTCACGTCCAAGACTCAGGTAGCGCCGCTTCCTGAATAAATAAGATTGGGGGGGAGGGTGGTTTGGGAATTGGTGGGCGGGTGTGGCTGCCCCCGAGGAGATCCTGAATCCCTCCAACTCCCAATTTCTCTCTGCGACCATGGTTTTTTTTCCCCAGCTTTCTTTCTTTCTCTCTGTCTTTCTGGAGTTTCCTCTGCTCGTATTTGTTTCCTCTCTTTTTTTTTGTTTTTTTTTTTTTTTCGTTTTGTTAGTGATCCATCACTTTGACTTGTTTCGTTTTTTCCGCCTCTCTCTCTCTCTCTCTCTCTCTCTCTCTCTCTCTCTCTCTCTCTCTCTCTCTCTGCAATACACACACACACTATATATATATATATATATATATATATATATATATATATATATATATATATATATATATATATATATATATATATATATATATATATTTCGTTTTGCTAGTGATCCATCACTTTTTTTACTTGTTTCGTTTTTTCCGCTTTCCCCCCCCTCTCTCTCTCTCTCTCTCTCTCTCTCTCTCTCTCTCTCTCTCTGCAATAAATATATATATATATATATATAGATTATATATATTTATGTATACATATGTATATATATATATATATATTTATATATATGTGTATATTTATATATAAATATATATATATATATATATATATATATATATATATATATATATATATGTATGTATGTGCATAGTATATATATATTTTATATATATATATATGTATTATATATATATATATATATATATATATATATATATATATATAATATATAATATATACAGTTTATGTGCGTATGTATTTTAAATACGCAACCTCACCTGTTTAACTGCCCCTCTCTCTCTCTCTCTCTCTCTCTCTCTCTCTCTCTCTCTCTCTCTCTGCGTGGTGTGCACCTTTTTCCAATGCTTAACGTTGCCGCAAATACGTAAAATAAGTCGAATCTGAAAAATGTGCTCATAAGCAATGGGTCCCTTTAAGAGGAGTAAGATCTTTTTATTTCTTTCACTCGAGTTTCAAGTTTTTTTTTTATTTCTTGAGCGAATTTCATTGCAAAGCTGCAAATGTCTGATCGCTCATCTGAAAAATTCAACTATTTGATAAGAGACGTTAAAACCTTATCCTTGTTTTACTTGGGTTCATGGAAATATAAATGATATAAATAGTAATAGCGTTTGGAGACGGAAGGTCTCCGCTTGGGCTCAGCAGAACTTTGAAAGTTTAAAGGCCGCTCATGATATAGCAGGACAATACCCTAGAGGCTGATGTAGTGTCAGCGCCCAAGCCCCCTCTCCACGCAAGCTATTACTGGGGAAGGCCAGGCAATGGCTGCTGATGACTCGGCAGGTAGACCTATAGGGTCCCCAAAACAACTCTCCCCGTCCTTATGTCACATGGATGGTAAGTTTGCAGACACAACAAGAAATTGTTAAGGTTGAGCGTTACTCGAACCTCAGTCCGGCAGGTTTACCAGACAGGGACGTTTGTAATAGGCCACCACCACGTTACATATAAGGGGATCTCTTCCAAAACTTGCAATCCTATCTCTCCCAAATCTAGTAACCTTTTGTGGTAACAGGTGATTAGATATAAGAGAGAGAGAGAGAGAGAGAGAGAGAGAGAGAGAGAGAGAGAGAGAGAGAGAGAGAGAGAGAGAGAGAGTGTGTAAATTAGAATATCTGGGCAAGTTGATGATGACAGGCTATCAGAGAAACCAACAAAATCATATAATAATATCTAATGAATTGCGGGATGTCTTGTGTTGGCAAAAGATAATGATGGAAGTAAGTATGATGATAATAATCATATAATGCCACGGCCCTTAAATAACTAGTAACTAGAGCATTGTTTTTTTTTTTTTTTTTTTTTTTTTTTTTTTTTTTTAAGAACTATTTCGCCTTCCCTTTTCTCTTTCCCTCTATTTTGGACGTTTTCCCATTCTGCTGTATATTTTCATATTTTTCTGGACATTTTCAGTTTTCCGCTATCCCTAAAGCAAAGTAAACCAGCTCCATTTTTTTCTGTACATTGCATATCTCTGGTTTAAAAAAAATAAATTATTTTTTACTAGTTTATTGTATTTATCGTTATTCATTCATGTATATTTTTTTTTTTAGTTATGCATGATTCTCCACTATGCTTTAACCCTATAACTTTAAATATGACAGAAAAGCCCAGTGACTTGTTTTTAGCAAGCCTAAAACTGGCATGTTCGCCGAGACAAATCCATGAAAATGAAATGAGATGTTTATTAGACTGTTCGTGTAGAGGATGTTCACGTGATTTTTAAATATTGATGAATAATGTATGACATACAGTACTAGATCATTCGTTTTGTTATTTCCGCCTGACCTGAAATTGTTTGAGTGCCGTCAGTGATTCATACTTAATGGATATTCACTTGTAAATATATATTGAATGGCTGCTCATCTATGGATATCCATAGGGATGTTCACTTCTGGATATTCACTTATGGGTGTATACTCAACAATCTCCACTTATTAATATTCACTTATGGATCTATACTCAACAATCTCCACTTATGGATATTCACTAAGGATCTATTCTCAAGGATGTGCACTTATGGATATTCATTTACAGGCAAATAATTACGGATATCCACTTATTGATATTCACACTTGGATATTCATCATACTTATTCTGTTACTACGCCTAATGACGCAAAGGGCCTCGGTTAGATTTCCCCAGTCTTTATCTTGAGCTCTTATTATTCACTTACTGATACTCACTTATGGGTATTTACGTTTGCATATGCAGTATAACACAACCTTGACCTCTTTCATGGCCGTGATTTTAGTTAGGGATATCTAGTTTTTGTTTTGAATTGATAACATCCATGAATACTTTCAAGAAAAGTAGATATGTGTCTAAAATGTGAAAAACTGTGCTATATATTCCAATTACATGAGATTAATTACTTTATTTAGCTTAATTACCGAGCGACAGGACAAATGCCAATTCACCTAGTTTGCAATATCAACACAATGCATTACTTTTTATTATCAAGTAATAATGAAGTAACATAGGCTATAAACTTAACCTTGCTGAATTTTGTAGAGGTGACCCATGTGATTCAACAAAGAATACTGATTGAAGTATCATCATCATCATCTCCTCCCGTGCCTATTAACGCAAAGGGTCTCTTGTTAGATTTCGTAGTCCTCAGCCATGTAGGCCTGTCCTTCCAACTCTTCTAGTGTCTTGTGGAGCTCCGTTAAACGTTTGGTGAACTAATCTCTCTTGGGGAGTGTGAAGAACATACCCAAACCATCTCCATGTACCCCTCACCATGATCTCATCCACATAGGACACTTGAGTAATATCTCTATTATAGTTTTATTTCTAGTCCTGTCCTGCCATTTAATTCTAAATATTCTTCTGAGCGCTTTGTTCTCAGGTCTACAAAATCAGTTGGAGAGTTTTCATTGTCATACCACGACTCGTGTCCATACAGTAACACTTATCTCGTGAAACTGATATATAGCCTGTAAAGTCATATATTTTCAGCTGCCAATTGGTGGTTTTTATCTGAAATATAATTATGCTTACTCATGTTCTTGTTGTATGAAAAATATAGAAATGTGACTCTTGTCAGCAATGGTTCTCGCAAGAGATCGCCATTGAACTAAATGATAGGCGTATTTTCTGGGATGAAGTAACAAGAAAATTATGATTATATCTAGAAGTAAGAAAGCAGTGGGGTTCATTTGACACCAGACATGACATATGTTTTATTAGGGATGTTGTCATGACCATGCATTTGGTTTGAATAAACCTTAACATTAAGCATCATAGCTTATTAGATGGAATGGTAAAGGTTGTAAAAATTTTGTATCTCGCAAGTTACGAATACATTATATCTAATAAGTCTTTTTTTAGAATAGGCCTTGATGTAGGTGAACGAGACATAGACAACAGAAAGTGAATCAGTGATATTTAAATAATCTAACAGTTCATTCATTCGATAAAAGAAAGCAAGACTTATATTTCATTAAGAAAAATGTAATTCAAAATTCTAATACTTTGGATCCTCTTCCGAGCTATACGTTCTTAAGACTAAGTA
>NC_090757.1:41112001-41114501 GCF_036898095.1 Palaemon carinicauda | reverse complement strand
AATAACTCTCCTTTTTTTTTTGCTTTCTTTATAGGGCAGGTTTCGTGTCCATGTTCGGGGATAAAGTTACTTTTCTGCCCGTCCCGGGGAGAGAGTTCGTGTTAATAGCCTTTGACCCAACATGTTCGAAGCAAATCCCATAGCAGCCCGAGGTCTGTGTAACTTGAGCGTGAGTATCCCTTAACAGTATTTATTACTTGGAAAGACGTCGGTTGGGAATATTGTGGTTTGTTTGAATGATTCAGTTGTTCTTTGGCTGGATTTGGTTATTCTTTTTAGTTTTCCATGCATATCTTGTGACACACATATATGTATATATGATAAATTTTGCACATTTAGACGTATTTTTCATATTCAAATAAGCCTTATATTTTAGTACCTTATTGTCTGGATTCTCTTACCAACGTTGGGATCAGAGTCCCAAGGCGAAACCACTCAATGACAATAGCTTCTGGCCGGCCAGAGAGTGGAACCCTGGTCCACGTAGTTCTGTCATGCCAGCTTCGTGGACAAGGGTTCGATTCCCTTGCCGGCCAGAAGCTGTTGTCTTTGAGGGGTTTCGCCTTGGGACTCTGATCCCAAAGTCGGTAAGAGAATTCAGATATTAAGGTATTAGAATATAAGGCTTATTTGAATATATACATATATATATATATATATATATATATATGTTTATATATATTTATATATATATGCATGTGTGTATGTGTATATGTGTGTTTGTGTACGGAATTGAAACTGAATAACCAGAAATCTTCTCAACACGTATCTGTTTTCTAAAGGCCAACACTAAAGGATTTAATGCTTTTTCCAAAGCTAGAGATGATAAAAATTGAAAATTGATAAATTATTTGATGAAAATAAAAACTAATGACTAGTTAACATATAATGCAAATCATAGGGTAAAGTACTTAGGCTCTGCAAATGAACTTTGTAATAGATATTAATAAACTTAAGAAAAAAAATGTGGAACAGAAAATTGGATGGTAAGGTAGTCAAGTTTAGCTTAGGCATGGAGGCATGTGGTGAGACAACTAGATTAATAAACAAGTTAAAATAGGACACACACACACACACACACACACACACACACACACACAAGAGAAGGACTGGATAAGCTCTTATCATTTCAAGTGGAAACATGAGATACCCTGATCAGAGAGGTAATAATGAAGTTAACAAATAGAATTTGATTTTGCTTTATTTCAAGTTGAATTGAGTGTTCAGTGCATCAACTAGTTGTTTTTTTTTCACTACATATTTTATATACAGGTTTTATTATATATTTTAATATCCAGATTTATATAGTTTTTCCTGGATATATTGCTTAATGATGGCATTTGATGTGCGATTAGGGAACATTGAAAAGTGATCCAGATTTCCAGATTTCCAGTAGACATTATTAAGTAGAAGTAAGGCCATTCTAGCTGAGACTGTTAGCTAACATCCAATTCTATGGAATTGGTTAATTGATCCACCAATGCTTATGTCTTCTCAATCTTCAGATATTAATTCAACCGCCCTGGGTTTTTTTTTTGTAATAGAAATGCAGTTGACGTTTTCCATTGGTTAAAGTTTTGAAATATATAGCCTTATTCATTTCAGGTGATTGATTAGATTAGCGTTTCCCTAATTTATTGTTACAAGGGATATGCTACTTCATTAACTGTAAATTATCAAACGAATATAGATTATATTTCCTATACATAAGGGTTAAAGGTTGTTATGGCCTATTAGTAATGTCTCTGCTTGGTGATCGCCAGACTGGGTTTTGAGTTTCGCTCAAACTCGTTAGTTCATTTAGTGTCTGCTACCTCGCCATCCTTGTGAGTAAAGATGAAGGGTTTCAGTGGAGTCTATAGGTCTAACTGTCGAGTCATCAGTAGCCATTGCCTGGCCCTCCCTAGTCATATCTTGTTTGGAAAGGGGGCTTGGAAGCTGATCATATAAAACGGATGGTCAGTCTATAGGGCATTGTCCTGTTTGCTTGGGCAACGTCACTGTCCATTGCCTCTGCCATTCACGAGCGGCCTTTAAATCTAATCCTGATGTGCATGACGTTTATCTGGCATTATGTAAATTTTAGATCGACATTTGGTGGCATTCATCTAATATCACTCGTATTTCTTGAAAAAAGTTTAGTTTATATCCAAGAGGGACCTTTACCTGAATTGGACAATTAATTATTTGCACGTGCATGCAGCTGCAGGAAGTAACGAATTGAAGTGTTGATTTTGTTTGCAGTGATTAATTTAGATAGTTTTTAATGATCCTCCTGTCAAGTTGAATACCAAACTCTGACATTTAAAGTGTCATTTCGTCAAAATTTTTTATGATTTATAAATTTCAATAGTCTCGTAAGTATTAGTGATAAGTCTGAACTTATAAATCCGCTTTTTTTTTCTAATATTCACATTTGGTGGGTTTCGTTTATTCATCTTTTGGGGGAGTTGTAAAAAGTTACAATATTTAAACTTACGTCGAATGCATCAAGCACTTT
>NC_090757.1:41107001-41109501 GCF_036898095.1 Palaemon carinicauda | reverse complement strand
GCCTCTTGGACCAGCCAACCCTCATTTCACCGGATGGAGGGGAAATTACAGATCCTTAACTTCCCTCCAAGTTTCCTTGTTGTGTCCCCATGTCCTAATCGTAGGTGATGGGACTCTACTTCGCTTCCTGGGGTTCAAAGGAGTTTCTTTCAGTGCTCAGACATTTTTGCCTTTTTGGATTTTAGATGACGTTGGTATATGCATTTTGGTCATATCTAGCCAGTACGTCTGATCAAGTTGTATATTATATTACATTCAAAAGGAATTATATATATATATATATATATATATATATATATATATATATAGATAGATAGATAGATAGATAGATAGAAAGATATTTTCTTTATTTATTTATATAATATATATATGTATATATATATATATACTTATATATATATGTGTATATATAAATATATATATATATATATATATATATATATATATATATATATATATATACAAATAAAATAAAGGAGAACGAAACTAGAAACCTGAGGATTTTGAACTAAATTTATTTAGAAGATCCCCAAACTATCGTAAAATCGTCTCTCATCACTACGGCTAAAAATCATTAATAAAAACGAGCTGATAAACATTGATCAATAAGATATATATATATATATATATATATATATATATATATATATATATATATATATATGTATGTATGTATATATATACATATATATATATATATATATATATATATATATATATATATATATATATATATATTTTATAATAAAAATATATCTAACCAAAATACACGTACTAGTATTTTTGGTTGTTTGTGTTTTTTATTGGGATATCAGCCTTTTTGCGTTAGTATATTTTAAATCTTCACTTACTTTACTTTGATGGCTGCTTTTCCGGTCCCATACAGCAGGGGAACCCCCCTCTCTACAGGACCTCCACTGTCGTTTTCCCTTGTTCGTTCAGAGAATTTAACATTTCATACCACATATGGTTCATTTACTGTTAAATCGTCACTTTCAAAAGACTCATGAAATAAGAAAGTCTTCAGTTTCCTCTTGAAAGCCGTAATGTCTTCAATCATTCGAATGTTTCGTGGAGCTTATTATATAGTCTCAGGGCCGCATATTTAAAGGCTCTGGAGCCTAAAGTAGACATATATCTAGGTTCCAAGAGTTTGAAGCCGTCTGTAACTATTCTCGTGTCAACACGATTTGTTGGCTGCGCAATGTGTAGCAATTCTTTTAAGTATTTTGGACGCCAGGTTCTGATAACTTTGTGGGTTATTGTACATATTTTAAATTCAATTCTCGCTTTAATCGGCAGCCAGTGTAAATCGATTAGTATAGGGGGGATCCTTTTGTTTCTAATTTGTATATTATCATTCTGCACCACTAGATTTAAATTATATTCTTTTATTATTCAGTGAGGGCTAATTTGTATGAATTCACGATGAAATAGACATAGTTCAAAATGTTGAGGTTTCTGCGTTTGTTAGCCTTACTTCTGAATATGAAGCTATCTAGAAGCGTCTCATCGGAAGACATATTACTTTTAAAGGAGATGTTTAAAAGACAAAAATATCTTTTCCCAAAGTGTGAGCAGCAAGGCGAGACGAGATTCAACTATGGCCCTTTTTGGGCAATCCTGTCATCACTTCATTATTATCAACCTTTTGGAAGTAAACCAAGCCTCGCCGAGAGCGCCTGCCGTGATAAGGGGACTTGTCCTATTTTCACAAAGATGTCATCGTCTTAAATAGTGGAGTCAGCATATTTTGAGAAACCGAGCCTGGTGGAAATCCTTGTTTAGGATATATGTCATCATGGAAGGACACGTGCTGCCCTTTTGTTACGACTTAACACATGGTCCAGATTGCATCAGAAACTTTCTTCTAGAAGCTTCCATGGCGTGATCGAAATGGGCGTTTTTGAGGAAGCCAATAGAGATGCAGAATTGTTGAAAAGAACGCCTTCTATGGAGATGACCACTGCCCACTCTAACTCCGCCCATATATGGGTATATAAACTTCAAGAAATGATTGTCCAGGACGGGCCGACCAAGGGAATGGCCCGTGCCAACAAGAACTGTTGGCTATAATCTACATCAAGCAAGCATTGTCCAGAAGAGATAGGACAGGACATAAGACAAAAGAGGAACTATGTTCGAAGAAAATAAGATCCAAGTGCTAACGAGATAAGAAACATAGAAGACCAGAAGTCTGATAGACCCAGATTCTAAGCTTCCCTTCAGACGACAAAAGCCTATCTCCAAAAAAATCCTGTTATGACCGAGAAGAGGAGACAAATTGAAGCAGCCAGCCCTTCCTACTTGTGACAAGAAGTAGCCAACGCTGCCAGCAGCCTGCCTTAGTTCAACAGTATCATCGAATTCCTGGGAGAAGACCTCTGATGTCCCTTCTTGATGCCACCCTTTTTGTGACGTCTTCGAATCGGGTCATCGTGCCAGTTTCATCTGAACTTCAGCCATCTTTCTGCAACCTTCTCAAACCTTACTTCAACAG
>NC_090757.1:41097001-41102001 GCF_036898095.1 Palaemon carinicauda | reverse complement strand
GTTTACCGCAGTTTTCCTCATCCAAAAACGTTCTTACACAAATACCCGCACAAATGACGTAAGTATTTATATATATAAATACTATATATATATATATATATATATATATATATATATATATATATATATATATATATATATATATATATAAATACTATATATGTGTATATATATATATATATATATATATATATATATATACAAATATATACATATATATATATATATATATATATATATATATATATATATACACAAATATATACATATATATATACTTATATATGCATATATATACATATATGAATATATATATATATATATATATATATATATATATATTTATATTTATATTTATATATAGATACATAGATAGATAGATAGATAGATAGATATTGGGTTTATGTATGTATGTTTGAGAGAGAGAGAGAGAGAGAGAGAGAGAGAGAGAGAGAGAGAGAGAGAGAGAGAGAGAGAGATGAATATTATAAATCTCATGTTAATTCACTTACATGACCCCTCCCAGTTCGTACCATTGATTAAACCTGATTTAGCCACATATTTACCATCTCCCCTATATGATAAAGAGAAAATGTTTCACTATATATGTATATATATATATATATATATATATATATATATATATATATATTTGTGTGCATCTATGCATATGTATATATATATATATACATATATATATATATATATATATATATATATATATATATATATATATATACATTGTGTGTGTATATATACCTATGCATATATATATACATATATATATATATATATATATATATATATGATAAATTTTTGCACATTTAGACGTATTTTTCATATTCAAATAAGCCATATATTTTTCAAACAATGTCTCGATTCTCTTAACGACCTCGGGATCAGAGCCCCACGAAGATTCGTGGCAAAGTGGTAGTCACTGTCTCTACAAGTATGCCGGACCCGGGTTCGATTCCCGGCCGGTCACAAGCTCTTGTCTTTGTGTGATTTCGTCTGGGGCTCTTACCCCGAGGTCGTTAAGAGAATCCAGACATTAATGTATAAAAAATATATGGCTTATTTGATATATATATATATATATATATATATATATATATATATATATATATGTATATATATGTATGTATATATATATATATGTATATATATATGTATGTATATATATATATATATATATATGTATATATATATATATATATGTGTATATATATATATATATATATATATATATATATATATATATATATATATATATATATATATATATACACACAGTTTATATCTTTTCGGTCATGGTCAACTCACCCCGTACCTGGGGTAGAGAGGAGAGGGATTGAAAATAGCCTTGTGAATGGGGGGGGGGGGGTGCATATATCTGAATATTTAGCCATTATTTTAGACGGGTCGTGTAGACTAAATTGGTATAATATCTAATCTATATGCAAGTTCACTCTAAGTCGTTTCTTTCCCTGACTCTTGCCCTCTCTGGATATTGCCTTTCTTTCATTTGCTCTCCCCTTACGTAGCCTGTCTTGGCCTTACTTTCCCCAGGCGTAGCCTTTCTTTACCTTTCTCTTCCCTGATGTATCGTTTCTTTTGGTTGCTCTCCCTTGACATAGCCTTTCTTTCCCTTTTCTCTCCACTGACATAGCTTTCCTTTCCCCTACTCTCCCCTGAGGTACCCTGACTTTCCCTTGCTCTCCCCTGAAGTACCCTGACTTTCCCTTGCTCTCCCCTGAAGTACCCTGACTTTCCCTTGCTCTCCCCTGAAGTACCCTGACTTTCCCTTGCTCTCCCCTGCTCTCCCCTGAAGTACCCTGACTTTCCCTTGCTCTCCCCTGAGGTATCCTTACTTTCCATTACTCTCCCTTACTCTTCCCTGACATAGCCTTTCTTTCCCTTACGTTCCCTTACTTAGCTTTCTCTCCCCTGACGTAGTCTTTCTCTTCCCTTCTCTCCCCTGACGTAGTCTTTCTCTTCCCTTCTCTCCCTTGACGTAGTCTTCCTCTCCCCTGCTCTCCCCTGACGTAGTCATCCTCTCCCCTGCTCTCCCCTGACGTAGTCTTCCTCTCCCCTGCTCTCCCCTAACGTAGTCTTCCTCTCCCCTGCTCTCCCCTGACGTAGTCTTTCTCTTCCCTGCTCTCCGCTGACGTAGTCTTCCTCTCCCCTGCTCTCCCCTGACGTAGTCTTTCTCTCCCCTGCTTACCCCTGACGTAGTCTTTCTCTCTCCTGCTCTCCCCTGACGTAATCTTTCTCTCCCCTAACGTAGTCTTTCTCTCCCCTGACGTAATCTTTCTCTCCCCTAACGTAGTCTCTTTCTCCCCTGACCCCCTGACGTAGTCTTTCTCTTCCCTGCTCTCCCCTGACGTAGTCTTTCTCTCCCCTGGTTTCCCCCTGACATAATCTTTTTCTCACCTGCTCTCTCCTGGCGTAGTCTTTCTCTCCCCTGACGTAGTCTTTCTCTTCCCTGCTCTCCCCTGACGTAGTCTTTCTCTCCCCTGGTTTCCCCCTGACATAATCTTTTTCTCACCTGCTCTCCCCTGGTTTCCCCCTGACATAATCTTTTTCTCACCTGCTCTCTCCTGGCGTATTCTTTCTCTCCCCTGACGTAGTCTTTCTCTTCCCTGCTCTCCCCTGGCGTAGTCTTTCTCTCCCCTGACGTAGTCTTTCTCTTCCCTGCTCTCCCCTGACGTAGTTTTTCTCTCCCCTGGTTTCCCCCTGACAATCTTTTTCTCACCTGCTCTCCCCTGGCGTAGTCTTTCTCTCCCCTGACGTAGTCTTTTCCTTCCCTGCTCTCCCCTAACGTATCCTTTCTTTCCCTTCGCGTCGTTTCTTTCTCTTCCCTGCTCTCCTTTAGCGTATCCTTTCTCTCCACTGCTCTCCCCTAGCGTATCCTTTCTTTCCCTTCGTGTCGTTTCTTTCTTTTCCCTGCTCTCCTTTAGCGTATCCTTTCTCTCCACTGCTCTCCGCTAACGTATTCTTTCTTCCCCGTTGTGTCGTTTCTTTCTCCACCCTTTTGCCCTGTTTTTCGTTCGTGTTTGAAAAGAAGTTGATAATGCAGGTGCCGAGTCGTAATGAGATGAGGGGGCCGGAATCCAATCACCTCCACAGCTGAAAACCTTCGAGATGTCTGACGGTGATAACAAATATATTCTTTACACAAAACCTTAGGGAAGGCGCGGGATCTTATTATTGGTCGCTCAGTCTCTGGTGTTATCACGACGATTATTATTGATATTATTATGATAATTTGTTTTATATGAACGTTATTTCTATCTTCACATTATTATTATTTTCATAATCTGTATTTTTAATTTAGTTATACTGGCTTTCCAGCGCTGATTATATAGGATTATTTAATGCCATATATTTTCTTCTTTGTTGTAGCTGAAGTATTCGATGCCTCCTTCCTAGGATTCTTGTTAGCAGAAGTCTTTCATCATTAGGGAGGTTTAATGACGTAATTTGAATGTTTATAGGGCAACGACTTTACCCGTTTTTAAATGGTTTGACAGTCAATTCAGATATAGGATATTTGTCAGATCTCGTGGAATTTTTTTTGAATATGCTTATAAAGAATGGGAGACTGGATAGTCGAAGGAATTTAACTGTACATAAAGTAGTTATATATATATATATATATATATATATATATATATATATATATATATATGTGTGTGTGTGTGTGTGTGTGTGTGTGTGTGTGTGTGTATATACATATATAGTGTATATATATAAAGGTGTTTGTATATAAATGTGTAAATATACATGTATATATTTCTATATGTATATGTACATGTACACACGTCTTTTATGCGTGGATATGAGTATGGTTCGTTGTAGCTTAATGGAAAGCATAGAACAAGTTTATACATATATATATATATATATATATATATATATATATAGATATATATATATATATATATATATATATATATAGTTATATATATATAATATATAAATATTTACACACACATTTATATATGTATATATATATATATATATATATATATATATGTATATATATATATATATATATATATAAATGTGTAAATATACATGTATATATTTCTATATGTATATGTACATGTACACACGTCTTTTATGCGTGGATATGAGTATGGTTCGTTGTAGATTAATGGAAAGCATAGAACAAGTTTATGATTATATATATATATATATATATATATATATATATATATATATATATGTATATGTATATATATATATATATCATATATTTATATATATATATGTATATATATATATATATATATATATATATATATATATATATATATATATGTATATATATATATATATATATATATATATATATATAAACTTGCTTGATGGGGAACAATAGGAGAGATAGCAGTAAGCGCCTGTTCACAACAGCTCACTCGTAGTGTTTTCCTACAAAGAAAAGAGAAGAGGGGGAAAATTTTCCGTCAGCTGTAAATGAAATTTTCCCTCAGGCCAAGATGTCCTCTGAAGTCCTTGGGTCCTCTTAGATTTAGGTTGAGGCGAGTTTAAATCTATAAAACAGTAGAGGCGATTTTATTTCATTATGTAATGGGACGTGAGGACTATTATTTGTACTACTTCTTAATGGAATACCATTTGCCATGGGTTTGAAGCACACTTGGCTTTTGAAAAAAAAAAAAAAAAAAAAAAAACAAGAGGTTTTTTGGATTGAAGCATATCTTGATAGTGATATTATTATTATTATTATTATTATTATTATTATTATTATTATTATTATTATTATTATTATTATTATTATTATTATTATTATTATTATTATTATTACCCAAGCTACAACCCAGTTGGAAAAAAAGAGATTAACAACATTAAAACAGATAATTCATATATAACTATGAAAGACTTATGTCAGCCTGTTCAACATAAAAACATTTATGCAACTTTAAGCTTTTGAAGTTCTACTGATTCAACTACCAGAGTTGGAAGATCATTCT
>NC_090757.1:41074501-41077001 GCF_036898095.1 Palaemon carinicauda | reverse complement strand
TCAACGTGTAGCATTTAAATCATATTTTCACCGAACCAAATATCTTTATTTATTAGCAATATCCTCATGAGACTATAGTCAATTTTTTTTTGCGAGGCAGATTTGCACCGACTCGGAAAAGTTTCCTGATCGCTGATTGGTTGGACAAGATAATTATAACCAATCAACGATCAGAAAACTTTTCCGAGCTAAAAGATCACCTCTGCGAGTCGGTACAAATGCGCCTCATTAAAAGAAATTGACTATAGTATTGTGTGATTAATAATATTTCAGGTCATTTTGCATTTTTAACTTCAAATATCCAGTGATTCATAATCAAGATGATCATATTTCAGTTTCTGAAGTATTTGTTTAATTATCGATCCATTTTAACACACATGTTTACCTTCATCAAGTAGTATATTTATTTGGTTTTACTTGTTTTTGTCCATTAGTATTTAACTTTGTTAGCAAGATCTATTAAATAAAGCTGGGAAAAAATCTAAATAAAATTTCTGCCAAATCTACCTTGGGAAAGGCGATATGCGATAATATTTTGTGAGATGGGAAATTGATTTTGGGGAAGAAAGGAGCTTGGACTAGGCAGATATTTGTAAATTGATGCAGGTTTCGGGAAACTAGTTACAAGTGAGTCATGTATGTATGTCACACTTGTTTACTAATGTTTGACCTGAGATTGGTTTGCTTATCAGTGACACTTTTTAATCACGTAATCTTGAATTATCGTTTTGATTTCTAGTTTCTTCTTACACCCCAAGGTTCTGGTTACCAATTGTGACCTCAGATTGCTTTGCTTATCGTTGACTTTTTTTTTTTTTTTTCTTTTTTTTCCTATTATTATTATTATTGTTTGTAAACTAAAGGGG
Source organism: Palaemon carinicauda (assembly GCF_036898095.1). Taxonomy (NCBI): domain Eukaryota; kingdom Metazoa; phylum Arthropoda; class Malacostraca; order Decapoda; family Palaemonidae; genus Palaemon; species Palaemon carinicauda. The sequence goes on along the minus strand of NC_090757.1, from coordinate 41,076,135 downwards.
GGGGGGGGGGGCGTTTGTTACCTCAGCCATCCCATGATTCTGTTCTTATGTTATCAGTGATTTTTTATTGCTTTCCTATCATCATTTTCGTGTCAGTGCAAGGTACTCTATGATAAACACAAAATACCTATTTACCTCATAATTAAAAAGATTATAAGAATGTCTAATAATATAAATACCTAATGGAAGTACTCTATGCTCTTTCGCTCTACCGTAAGGTAAGGTGTTTTCGAAGTTATCCCATAATTTTCTTTTTATTGTTCCTCGGACCTTTTCACGTTGTCATGCAACCTTTGTAAGGTATGACACGTCAAAACACGACAAGAAAAGTTTATGAAAAAGATTTCATCTTATGATTAGTCGATCAGGTGGAAGAGGATGCCTTCGATGGAAGGTATTGGGGAGGGCGCATCAGGCAACTGATCATTTAATGTAGAGATAACCGTGCGAAAGGTTAGTCAACTGGGATTTTCTGTGCATTCCAAATATCAATTAGCAACCAGGATGCAGGAAGTACTCTATTCTATCTACAGGAGAGAATTTGATTTAGAAATGTATTTTCTTGAGTTGAAAGAAATAATTCTTTAAAAATGGTTATTATTGGGCATTAAATCATCATGTATGCTTGGTGTTGTTAAACCATGCATTCTGCTTTCTATTTGGACAGTAAGTGCCCAAAGACTTCATACACAATTCGGAAAATTTAATATCAGTCTTTATTATCTCATCATCATCATCATCTCCTCCTACTACCTTTGACGCAAAGGGCCTCGGTTAGACTTGGCCTTATGTTACTATCTTAAGCTTTTAATTCAATACTTCTCCATTTATCACTAACTACTTCACGCTTCATAGACCTCAGCCATGTAGGCCGGGGTCTTCCAACTCTTCCAGTGCCTTGTGAAACGTAGCTAAACGCTTGGTGAACTAATCTCTCGGTGATCGGAAAGAGCATGCCAAAACCATCTCCATCTAGCTTTTCCCTTGATCACGTCCACATACGGCCCTCGAGTAGTCTCTCTTGTATTTCATTTCTAATCATGTCTTGCCATTGAAATCGTAATATTCTTCTGAGGTCTTTGTTCTGAAATCTACTACATCCGTTGGAGATTGTTTCCTTAGACCATTTTATTCATTTACGGGTTTACTGCTGTTGCACTGTTAGTTCATCATGGAAATTCAATTGTTCAGTGATAGTTTGGAGCCCCTTCCATTTCCCCAAGAACAAATAGGCAACGGAAATTCTTTCTTCAAACATTTCAACTTTCGCTATTGCAAGCCTGTGTTAGTCCCGTTCAGAATTGAGTTGGAAGTTCTAAACCATATCTGGAAGGATTGTTTTGGGAGTCAAACATGATCCCAAGGTATATTTTTCTGGTGGGGTTTGACAGGATGTTACAACTGTCCTTTCATAGAATCGTCATAAGCATCTCCGTTCCTTTCAATGACAGAAACTTGAAATGCACTAAAGAAGTTTTGAATGTTTAAACTTGTACTACAGAAAGGGAGCTAAAGCGCATGCTCCCCTACATGATGAAGATAAAGTGCCTGGCTATATGTATAAATATATGCCCACCTTTCACGCTGAGCGGAGGGGAGAGGGAGTTGTCACACCCTGGTTAGTGGGGGTACCC
>NC_090757.1:41062001-41067001 GCF_036898095.1 Palaemon carinicauda | reverse complement strand
GGACGTAAGATGCTATTGGTAATTGATTGAAAATCTCAAATAATAAGAATCCACATAAAGATTCAAGTTCAGGTTCATAGAGGTCTGCTTTTATATTATGTTTTTTAATAACTACATCATAAGTGAATTCGTCGTGTAGAAAAAACTCAACATCAGCTACCTAAATATCTGTGTGGGATGACTGATAAGCAACAAAGCCTATCCCGTAACACTTGATGAAAAGTAGCTTATTAAATTCCACTCATTTTCTGTGATCTGCTTCAACATGTTTATCACGATATAATTGTCTCTGTAGTTACAGTCTTCTAAACACTAATACATTGCTGTAACCTAAGGGGTCGCTGCACTGTAATTGTTCAGTGATTACTTTCCTCTTGGTAAGGGTTGAAAATAGACTTTAGCCATATTAAGTAGCTCTTCTAGGAGAAGGACACTCCAAAATCAAACCATTGTTCTCTAGTCTTGAGTAATGACATAACCTCTGTACCATGGTCTTCCACTGTCCTGAGTTAGAGTTCTCTTGCTAGAGGGTGCACTCGGGCACACTTTTCTATCTTATTTCTCTCCTTCTAGTTATGTTCAAGTTTTTATAGTTTATATAGGAGATATTTATTTTAATGTTACTCTTCTTAAAATACTTTATTTTTCCTGTTTCCCTTTGTTCAAAGGGCTATTTTCCCCGTTGGAGCCCTAGGCATTTATAACATCCTGCTTTTCCAACTAGGGTTGTAGCTTAGCAAGTTATAATAATGATAATAATAATAATAATAATAATAATAATAATAATAATAATAATAATAATAATAATAATAATAATAATGATACTCTTCCTATTGCCATAGAGTATAAATAACTCTGTACATTATTTACACTCTAAATCTCATTTGACCTCCCCCAAATACTGCATGGACATTCGTTCTTTAATCCCATTATCTTTAATTTTTGTTCAGTATCCATGTTTCACTTAAACAAATTTTCGAGTTGGCTCAATAATCCTTTCATATATTCCAGCATTTGCCTTCGTCAATAATCCTGTCCTTATCACATATGTTTGTCGAGTCAATGCTGCATATGTTTTCCTTTGCCTGTGCCGGGATTCAACAAATTTTTCAACTTAACTATATATATATATATATATATATATATATATATATATATATATATGTACGTGTATATATGTATATATATATATATATATATATATGTATATATGTGTGTATATATACAGTATATGTACATACATATATATATATATATATATATACATATATATATACATATATATATATACATATATATAGATATATATAAATGTACATATATATAGATATATATAAATGTACATATATATATATATATATATATATATATATATATATATATACATAGATTTATATATATATATATATATATACACACAGTATATATACACACATACACACACACACACATATATATATATATATATATATATATATAATTAGGTTCGTTGTCCACCTATACAGAAAACTCTTTAGCAGTGTATTTAATCCGCCTACAAACTGTTGCATCTACTCTCGCATATTGTGTGTATCAAAGACTATACCTTTCCAATTTCCTATTAAATCCATCAATCCTGTGTTTCAAGACCATAATTACCCCCATTCTCTCTATATGAACGAGCCGCCGTAGATGAAGAAAATAACATTTAAAAATTGATCCATTCATCCGCATACATAAGATAACCCTCTTGTCACTTCTATCTGTGTCCATATGTCTTACCCTTACAATTCTACATTCGTCGCATTTGCTACACAAACTTCCATCACAGTATCGTTAGATATTTTTTCTGTAAAGAAAATACCTTCATTTCCTGCGCCAACGAAGTTGGAATGAGGTTAGGTTTTACTCCCTGTTTGTATGTCTGTGCGTGTGTATTTGTTTGTGAACAGCTTCCTGGTCACAATTTTAATTGTAGAGTAATGAAACTGGCATGGATTAACTGTATGTATAAAGCTGGGAATGATTAACTCTTGGAAGGTCAAAGGTCAAGGTCACGGTCAAGCAAAATGTCCAATTTACGTCATCAGCCATAAGTTTGCACATCGCTGTCACAGAGACTTGCATTGCTCCATATTCAAGTGTATGAGAATCCACGCCAATTAATACATGTTACGGTCAAAGGTCAAGGTCGAGCAAAAGTCCTAGAAATAAGCTGCAGAGGTGGAGGTCTGTGTCCTACAGAGTGCCCCTCTTGTTGGTAGATATTATTAGCCTTTCTAATCTATTCCACACGCCTCGCTATCTTTCTTCCTTACTTGAATAATTCTGTGACCAGCCTCTTATCTCATGCTGTCATCATGTGATATATCCAGTCTCATATGTATATGGAAGTCAGTCAGTCTCCCTTTGCCCTCTTGAACTTTTTCTCGCTCGCTGTTATTCTCGAGATCCCCAGGCAAAGACGCTCACACTCTTACTTTCTCCTCAGGTTCCTTTTCCCTAACCATAATCAATACTACATCGTCTGCAATCATCAACTGTTCCACACTTTTCTCGATCCCCTTTTTATGCCACAAGTTTTCTTAGTACGGGTAGAAGATAGACTTTAACTAGGTATGCAACTCTTCTAGGTGAAGGATTCTCCAAAATCAAACCATTGTACCCTAGTCTCAGTACCATGGTCGTTCACTGTCTTGTAGTAGTTCTCTTGCTTGAGGGTACACTTCGGCCACACTATTCTATCTTATTTCTCTTCCTCTTCCTTTTCTGAGGTCTTTATAGTTTATGTATGAAAGATTTATCTTAATGTTGTTAACATTCTTAAAATACTTTGTTTTAATTGTTAATGTCTTTCCTAGTACTTTATTAATGTCTTTATTTCCTTTCCTCACGGGGCTGTTTTTCCTGTTGGAGCCCTTGGGCTTATAGCATCCTGCTTTTCCAACTAGAGGTGTAGCTTAGCAAGTAGTAATAATAATAATTACGTTTTTTATCTCTACTGTAACTTCTCACGTTACCCCATCTATAGGGATCAAGTGAAACATAACGCCTTCTTATCTCGCATTCACCTTTACAATAAACCAAACTAGTTCTTCGGCCTTCCTCATAATTTTCTATAAGCTAGATTACTCAACATTTCCTTGTATATCTAAAATATATAGTTCCATTAATGGTATGTGCTGCTTTTTCCTTCAATTTAAAGATTATAATAGATATGTTTTTGGTATTCTTAATTTGTATATCATATTCAATAATAATTTTGTCATGTCTTTGAGTCTCTAAATCGAAAACGGGCAGTATACCATCTCTGGTTGTGCTAGGCGTTGTTAAACCCTATTCAGTTTTACAGGCATTTTTTTTTCTCATAACTTAATTGAACAATTATTCACCTCTTGCCCATTTCTTTGGAACCTTTCCACCGACGAGGCATACCTTACAAACTCTGGACAGTCACCTTGTCAGACTTTAACCCCTGCATCACATCACATCACTTGTAATCCCTTCAACTTCTGTTGTTTATTCCATTCCCAAACCACTTCATTACATTATTTATATCGCTCAATTATAATTCCTAAAGCAATTTCAAACTTTCCTTTACACTTCTTCCTATCAAGATTGGTTTAAAAAGCACTATATTCCAGTAGTCACTAACTATTTTGGAATTATTACCATCCCGTGTTCTTCATTTTAGCAGTAGTCCAACACACACTACAGATTACGAGGAGCTTAATTCCATGCAGATTTGAATAGAGTTATAAGGATTTCTTCTATTAAAGAGGCATAACGCGTGTATTAACATATGTATGTAATGTTGTTATTAAAAATGTTCGCTCTGGTAAAAATAACGAAACGCGTGAAATAAGTGATTGAATTGTGTTTTGCAAGACTAAATCCAGTACCACGCCCATCAACGTACTTCGCAATTGCGCCGTACTCGTAATACATGTACATTATCTTCTGAATTTTGGATATTTTGAATATGCAATGCATGTACATTTTGATTATACAATGCAAGTACATTATCTTTTGAAGTTTTTCAGATTTTGATTGTACAGTGTGTATACATTGTGATTATACAATGCATGTACATTTTGATTATACAATGCAAATACTTTTTGATTATACAATGCAAGTACATTATCTTGTGAATTTTGGAGATTTTGATTATACAATTCATGTACATTTCTATTATACAATGCAAATGCATTATTTTGTTTATTCAATGCAAGTATATTACCTTTTGGATGTTTAAGATTTTTATTATACAGTTTAAACATAGCTTAAACACTTGAAGAGCAAACATCGTCGCTTCCAGAATAAAGCAAAAAAAATATTGTAACACCTCCATAATACGCGTTCTGTTGTGGCTTCATTCACAAAGGTTCACAATGAGATATTGCTGCATCCAGTATATTAGGAGGTCACTGCTTACAAAGGAAGGTTAAGAATCCTTTCGAGTCTTTCTCTCGGATAAAATATTCTTCTCATTAGAGTGAAGTGTTTATTCCATTTCATGAATATCGTTTGTGAGGGAACCCAACTGCTTTTGATTGGAAAGTGTTTCATTAGTGGAGAGAGAGAGAGAGAGAGAGAGAGAGAGAGAGAGAGAGAGAGAGAGAGAGAGAGAGAGAGAGAGAGCGCTTTTTCTTGTACACCCTAATTGAGTTGCCTTTCAAACAATGCTTTGTACCACACATACACACACACACACACACACACACACACATATATATATATATATATATATATATATATATATATATATATATAAATATATATATATATGTATGTACACACACGCGTATTATTTTATTATTAATTTTCAAGCTACCACCCTAGTTGGAAAAACAGGATGCTATAAGCCCAAGGACTCCAACAGGGAAAATAGCACAGTGGGGAAAGGAATAAATAACAGGAGAAGTTTGAAGAACTGTAACAACATAAAAATGAATTTTACATATATAAACTATGAAAACTTCAAGATATCAAGAGAGAGAAATAAGATAGAATAGTGTGCC
>NC_090757.1:41054501-41057001 GCF_036898095.1 Palaemon carinicauda | reverse complement strand
TTACAGGCTGCCTTAAGTGCATGAGCCCGTGGCCTGCACCTTCAGTGCAGATCGTTCTGGTGCCTGCCTTACTTTTATGCGTATCTTATATTATTATTATTATTATTATTATTATTATTATTATTATTATTATTATTAGCTAAGCTACAACCCTAGTTGGAAACGCAAGATGCTCCAAGTCCAAGGGCTCCAACAGGGAAAAATAGCCCTGTGAGAAAAGGAAATAAGGAAATAAACTATATAAGGAGGAATGAACAATTAAAATTAATTATCTTAAACATATTAACAATATTGAAACAGATATTTCATATATAAACTATGAAAAGGATAGTTCAATCCTTACTTCCATGCATTCTCGCTGTGACTTTCATAAATAATCCAATTCCCTTCCTAATCACAACCAGACACCACCTTGGTCATAATTTCTTTCAATTTCAACAGATATGTTCAATTCTCTTGCTATTTATAATTTTTCATCTCTACACCCAATCAGTACTCAATAAGTACTGTATCATCTATTGTGATGGCCGATGTGGTAACGTCCCTAACTGGGGAGCGCCAGACTGGGGTTCTAGTCCCCCTCAAACTCGTTAGTTCCGTTGGTTGCTGCAACCTCACCACCCTTGTGAGTTAGGGTTGGGTTTGGGGGCCTATAGGTCTACCCGCTGAGTCATCAGCAGCCATTGCCTGGCCCTCCTTGGCCCTAGCTTGGGTGGAGAGGGGGTTTGGCGCTGATCATGTGTATATATGGTCAGCCTCTAGCGAGTCTAGGGCATTGTCCTGCTTGATAGGACAATGTCACTGTCCCTCGAGTCTACCATTCATGAGCGGCCTTTAAAACCTTTAAATCCTCATACAGTCCACACACACATTATACAACTCATTTCCTTATAGCGTAACTTTGCAAATGCATTTACTGTTTCTTTCCAAACGATGAGTCGCATCCTGTGTATAGGATCCACCTGTTCGGACGTGGATCGAAGACTCACAAACGATACAGCACTGCAATGAGTAGAGCAAAGGTGCAATAAGATACGATGATTTCATGATTTGTCTAATCACACTTCACACCAAACCAGCCACTCTCTTATCTGCATTCTGTAGCACGGGCTTCTATAATAGAAAATCTTATTCGCTATCAATCACAAATCTTATAGACACAGCGTCCTTAATACCATTCCCAATCTATTTTCAGGTGCTAGTATGATTGATCAATTTCATTCAATTCATCTGAAATTGTTATCTTTTTTTAATATGGCCAGAGATTATGTGCATTTGATTGTGAAAGATATTAATAGTTTCATGACTAGTGAAAGGAAAAAGATAATGACATTTGACTGAATTCGAATTATTTATTGTAAATAGAGGATAGTTATTAAAGTTATCATACGAATAATAAGTATTTTATATAAATTATATGAAAGAGTGGATTATCTTATTTTAATTGAAATAATAAGCTATTTTTGTTTAATCTTATATAAGATTACCCTGCTTTTGATACTTGAGTAAAACCGTGGATATCGAGTGGACGAGAATGTATTCTTTATTTGATTTCAAAATGTTTTCAATAGAATTTTATTCTTCCATTGTACCTTCAACAAACATTTCATTCTCAATATATTACTGCTTCTGATGAATCCTTGTCAAACATTTATTCATTTTAATGAATTTAGAATTTTAATGAAAATAACAATTTTAGAAATCTTAATAATTAAGAAAATTTTGATAATTTGATCATTTTCATAATTATAGTTTTAATGATTTTAATACGACCTCAAGGATAACAATGTAATAACCGGTTATAATGAGAAAAATACAAAGTTCTGGTTAAGTTTCAGAAACAATGTGTGTCGTATTATACGTTTCGTAGAACTGCATATGCTCATTAATATTTCATTTGTACCGGGTACCCCCCCCCTCTCTCTCTCTCTCTCTCTCTCTCATTCCTTATTTTATATAGAGAATTATTTTGGTTCTCTCTCTCTCTCTCTCTCTCTCTCTCTCTCTCTCTCTCTCTCTCTCTCTCTCTCTCTCTCTCTCTCTCTCTCTCTCTCTCTCTCTCCTTATTTTATGTGAATTATTTTGGAAAACCAAGGATAGAAAATAAATCACATTATAGAGAAATAATTGAACTACGTAATGGAATTTTTTTTTTTTTTTTTTTTTTGCTGTAAATATTTTTGTAACTTTGGCTCTCTTTATCAAAGAAATATACACAGACATTTCAAGTATGTGTACTTACATTTATTCATCGTTTATCAAAGGAATGGAGAAAACGATATTTCAAATAAATCGAAAAGATATATATTGTACTCAAAATAATATTGTCATTTCAGACACACTCCCTCACAAGTGACTAAAATAAAAATTCCCGGAAAGGCCCTCCAGTAAAAGATATTCCGCGATATCTATTTCACGAAAGAGAAGAATCCACATCAGCGCGAGATTCAGAAGTACTTTATATTTCCAGAGAGAAAATGATGAAGGAAATCAAATAAAG